>NC_030386.2:2600903-2603497 GCF_001625215.2 Daucus carota subsp. sativus | reverse complement strand
GGGCGCCGCGCGCGGGGCGCTCGTTGGGGCGCTCGTCAGGCGCTTTCAGGCGCGCGCGCGGGGCGCTCGTTGGGGCGCTCGTCGAGCGCTCATCAGGCGCGCGCGCGGGCGCTCGTTTTGGGCGCTCCTCGGGCGCTCCTCAGGCGCTCATTGGGCGCTTCGGGCTATCATCTTGGGAACTACATGGGCATTCTATGCTTCGCCAGTCCTGAGCTGGTGGCACAAGTTATAACCCAAAAACATGGGGCATTCATAACCGAATACGAAATGCTTGGTTACCACGACATGCGGGCCCATGGTTGGGATGATTCTCAGCATCTTGGGCACGTTTTTCCTTGTCGACGCTATTCTGCAGAGCTGACGCATGTTCGGCCGAGCCAAATAGTCTTTAAACCGAGTCGTGGGATTTCAAAACTTTTGAACTTATTACTAAGCACAAAAAGTTTTTCGGAGGGTAATGTCGGGGAGATTCAATCCCTACTTGCCTTGTCTAGCCTTACAGTCAGGCTATCAGCCACGGGGTCCGGGTGCACCGACGTATATTTGGTTGTTCGAGTAAGTCGAAATGATCTTTACATCCGTTTTTGGTTGTAAACATTTCACTAACTAGGAACTACCTCTTATGTCCCATAAGTAACAACAAAAATTATCATCAAACTATATAATATAATATTTAATATTTAAAAATAAATAAGTTAATAAATTAAAATATTATACAAAATATGAAAATTAATTTTTAAGTTTGTAAATCATAATATCTTTCTAGAAATGAAATTAAACAAGTGGTTACATTTTTAAAGGTGCCATTCACTAATTAACTATTAATAATTATACTAATTATAATTTTCAGGCTAATTTTCGACCAATTTTACAAGAAAAATAAAAAAAATATTAGATCAAGGTGAAAAAATCCGAAAAAATAACGAAAACTCATATTAAGTATAAGCTTTCTTTCCAAGTGGAATCATTCAAAAACATTGAGCTTTGCTACCCCAAATCCCCTCTCCCAATAATTCAAAAAAAAGATTTATAAAATACAAAATAAATATTAAAAAAATCTGAAAAATCCGAAAACAATAACTAAGAAACTAGATTTTTCAAGCTTCGATTCGGTTATTCAAACGTCGAAACGGATAAGCGGAACTCCAAAAAAGGGGGGTGTGGCTCCTCGAACACATTTGTTCAAACTGCTGGAAATGAGGAAAAGCTCAAATGTCATATATAGGGAGGGGTTGTCGCCCCTCCCTGGGCAGTGGGGTTGGGCGCTCGGTTAGCGCGCGCGCGCTGGCGCTCGTTGGGCGCTCGATGGGGCGCTCTTCGGGCGCTCTTCGGGCGCTTCTCGGGCGCTTTGGGCTATCATCCTGGAACTATGCGGGCATTCTATGCTTGGCCAGTCCTGAGTTGGTGGCATAAGGTTATAACCCAAAAACTGCTCTCCTGGAGGCGGGCTGTCGACTCTGGAGTCCTTAGATGACACCAGTGCTCGGCGCCGTCTTGGTAGCTTTGAGTCTTTGATCTCATTGCTTGGGGAAATTGACAGCGTTGGTGAGGATCCAGGTCACTTCACCAACGGGACCCTAGGGAACGGATTAGAAGGGAGGGGTTCTCCACCCTCCCTGTGGGCAGACGGTATTCGGGCGCCTCGGGCTCTCTTCGGGATCCTGGTTGAGCACTCCACTTGGATGCTTGGCCAGTCTTGAAGGGGGCATGTTCCAACTAAAAACTGCCCTCCCCCATGGCTGAGGAGCCCTTGGGCTCTTTTGCTTGTGGGGAACAACGTTGGTGTGATTAGGATCAGACGCACCAACGGTGACCTGGTAGGAGTGATCCGTTTGTTGGAGGGGTCGGGCTCCCCCCTCCAAAAACAACGTTGGTGTAAAATTGGCCATAGCACCAACGGAGACCGTCCCGGAGCGGCCAAGCGGGAGGGGAAACTTCCCCCCTCCCGCTGGGAAGATTTTTAAGGACCAGATGGTTGTGTTCCCAAAGACATTCATGTGGGGTGCTTGGCGTAGACTTGATGGTATTTTGCCCAAAGACACTCCTATGGGGTGCTCGGCCTAGACCTGATGGTTCGTGCTAGGACATTCTGCGGGGTGCTCGGAATAGACCTGAAGAGAACTTGAAATCTTCCCTCCCCCTGGCGGGGCTGCCAACTCTGGTGTCCTCGGATGATGCCGGTGCTTGGCGCTGCTAGGGTCGCTGAGGAGTCCTCGGGCTCTTTGGCGTTTGGGAAAAACGTTGGCGTGAATAGGGTCAGACACGTCGACGTTGACCGTGAAGGAGAAGTGATCCATTCGTATGGAGGGGACCCCGGCTCCCCCCTCCCGAAAACAACGTTGGTGTAAATGGCCATAGCACCAACGGAGACCGTCCCGGAGCGGCCAAGTGGGAGGGGAAACTTCCCCCCTCCCGCTGGGAAGATTTTTAAGAGACCTGATGGTTGTGTTCCCAAAGATATTCATGTGGGGTGCCTGGCGTAGACTTGATGGTATTTTGCCCAAAGACACTCCTATGGGGTGCTCGGCCTAGACCTGATGGTTCGTGCTTGGACATTCTGCGGGGTGCTTGGAATAGACCTGATGAGAACTTGA
>NC_030386.2:2590903-2593403 GCF_001625215.2 Daucus carota subsp. sativus | reverse complement strand
CAAACGTCGAAAACGGATAAGCGGAACTCCAAAAAAGGGGGGTGTGGCTCCTCGAACACATTTGTTCAAACTGCTGGAAATGAGGAAAAAGCTCAAATGTCATATATAGGGAGGGGGTGGTTCCCCCTCAGGGGTGGGGCGCCGCGCGCCCGCGCGCCTTTGTGGCGCCCGGGCAGCTCTTAGGGAACGTAGATAGAGCATGAATGCCCGAAAGTAGCCTTGGGTGAGGGGGTGATTCCCCACTTTCCGGGCAAAATCCGGGCACCACCCCCCACAACGGACAGCGGGCGCCATACAGGCGCCCTACGGGCGCCTTGGGGCGCCTCCCTCGACGGGCAGTTTCCTCTCGATAAAACACACACACGCGCGCGCGTGTACGTGCGT
The DNA here is from genome assembly GCF_001625215.2 of Daucus carota subsp. sativus. Lineage (NCBI taxonomy): Eukaryota > Viridiplantae > Streptophyta > Magnoliopsida > Apiales > Apiaceae > Daucus > Daucus carota. The sequence goes on along the minus strand of NC_030386.2, from coordinate 2,593,019 downwards.
GCGTTTGCGTCGGTGCGTGGGCGCCGGCGCCTTAGGCGCCTTTGGGCCGACGGGCGACGGGCGTCGGGCGCCGCTGCTCGGGGGCGCCCTGTGGGCGCCTTGGGGCGCCGATGCCTCGGGGCGCCTCCCTCGACGGGCAGTTTCCTCTTGATAAAACACACACACGCGCGCGCGCGCGTACGTGCGTCGGTGCGTCGGTGCGCGGGCGCCCGCGCCTTAGGCGCCTTTGGGCCGACGGGCGACGGGCGTCGGGCGCCTGGGCGCCGCTGCTCGGGGGCGCTCCTCGGGCGCTCGTCAGGCGCTTTCAGGCGCGCGCGCGGGGCGCTCGTTGGGGCGCTCGTCGAGCGCTCATCAGGCGCGCGCGGGGCGCTCGTTTTGGGCGCTCCTCGGGCGCTCCTCAGGCGCTCATTGGGCGCTTCGGGCTATCATCTTGGAACTACATGGGCATTCTATGCTTCGCCAGTCCTGAGTTGGTGGCACAAGGTTATAACCCAAAAACATGGGCATTCATAACCGAATACGAAATGCTTGGTTACCACGACATGCGGGCCCATGGTCTTGGGATGATTCTCAGCATCTTGGGCACGTTTTTCCTTGTCGACGCTATTCTGCAGAGCTGACGCATGTTCGGCCGAGCCAAATAGTCTTTAAACCGAGTCGTGGGATTTCAAAACTTTTTGAACTTATTACTAAGCACAAAAAGTTTTTCGGAGGGTAATGTCGGGGAGATTCAATCCCTACTTGCCTTGTCTAGCCTTACAGTCAGGCTCTCAGCCACGGGGTCCGGGTGCACCGACGTATATTTTGGTTGTTCGAGTAAGTCGAAATGATCTTTACATCCGTTTTTGGTTGTAAACATTTCACTAACTAGGAACTACCTCTTATGTCCCATAAGTAACAACAAAAATTATCATCAAACTATATAATATAATTATTTAATATTTAAAAATAAATAAGTTAATAAATTAAAATATTATACAAATATGAAAATTAATTTTTAAGTTTGTAAATCATAATATCTTTTCTAAGAAATGAAATTAAACAAGTGGTTACATTTTTAAAGGTGCCATTCACTAATTAACTATTAATAATTATATAATTATAATTTTCAGGCTAATTTTCGACCAATTTTACAAGAAAAAATAAAAAAAATATTAGATCAAGGTGAAAAAATCCGAAAAAATAACGAAAACTCATATTAAGTATAAGCTTTCTTTTCCAAGTGGAATCATTCAAAAACATTGAGCTTTGCTACCCCAAATCCCCTCTCCCAATAATTCAAAAAAAAAGATTTATAAAATACAAAATAAATATTAAAAAAATCTGAAAAAATCCGAAAACAATAACTAAGAAACTAGATTTTTCAAGCTTCGATTCGGTTATTCAAACGTCGAAAACGGATAAGCGGAACTCCAAAAAAGGGGGGTGTGGCTCCTCGAACACATTTGTTCAAACTGCTGGAAATGAGGAAAAAGCTCAAATGTCATATATAGGGAGGGGGTTGTCGCCCCTCCCTGGGCAGTGGGGTTGGGCGCTCGGTAGCGCGCGCGGGGCGCTCGTTGGGCGCTCGATGGGGCGCTCTTCGGGCGCTCTTCGGGCGCTCTTCGGGCGCTTCTCGGGCGCTTTGGGCTATCATCCTGGAACTATGCGGGCATTCTATGCTTGGCCAGTCCTGAGTTGGTGGCATAAGGTTATAACCCAAAAACTGCTCTCCTGGAGGCGGGCTGTCGACTCTGGAGTCCTTAGATGACACCAGTGCTCGGCGCCGTCTTGGTAGCTTTGAGTCTTTGATCTCATTGCTTGGGGAAAATTGACAGCGTTGGTGAGGATCCAGGTCACTTCACCAACGGGACCCTAGGGAACGGATTAGAAGGGAGGGGCTCCACCCTCCCTGTGGGCAGACGGTATTCGGGCGCCTCGGGCTCTCTTCGGGATCCTGGTTGAGCACTCCACTTGGATGCTTGGCCAGTCTTGAAGGGGGCATGTTCCAACTAAAAACTGCCCTCCCCCATGGCTGAGGAGCCCTTGGGCTCTTTTGCTTGTGGGGAACAACGTTGGTGTGATTAGGATCAGACGCACCAACGGTGACCTGGTAGGAGTGATCCGTTTGTTGGAG
>NC_030386.2:2583403-2585903 GCF_001625215.2 Daucus carota subsp. sativus | reverse complement strand
AGCATTCATGAAATTTGTGGGGGTCGCGAACATTGGACCCCTGAAATGCAACAGTTTAAAGACTGTGTTTGTGATGCTGGCTTGTCTGAGCTTCGTACGACTGGGGAATTGTTTTCTTGGACTAACAGGCGCCCTTTTGATCCAGTTCTTAAACGATTGGATAGGGTGCTTGTTAATAAACAGTGGATCACTTCTTTTGCTTCAAGCCAGGCTTTTGTGAAGACTCGTGGAATAATGGATCATTCTCCCATTATTGTAAACGTAACTGCCAATTCTGAAAAGATCACTAAAGGGTTCCAATTCTTTAATTTCATGATTGGACTAGAAGGCTTTCGGGATGCCGTGACCACGGCCTGGGGGGAGCCATTATATGGGGACCCTATGGCGGTGTTTTGGCGAAAACTGAAAGGGGTTCGTGGCAAATTGGTTGAGCTTAACAGGAAGCATGGCAATGTTAAGACTATTGTGATTCAACGTCGTGAGGAGCTCAACTGTTTACAGTCTGCCCTCGCTCTCGACAACAGGAATTCTACTTTGATTGAGAAAGAATCTAAGGCCATTCTTGCCCTTGAAAAAGCTCTTGAAGATGAGGAGAGTCTCTTACAGCAAAAGGCTCGTTGTAGTTGGCTCAAACTTGGGGATGGAAACAATAGTTTCTTCTACAACCAAACTCGAGCTAATTGGAACTCTAACAAAGTTCTTTCCTTGGTTGATAGTTCTGGTCACCTGGTAAGGGGTCACACGGCTGTCTCTAATGCGGCTGTGGAATTTTTTAACGAAACCTTGGGTGCTAGTGGAAACCAGACGGAGTTTGATTGGAACTCTGTCTCCATGCCCCAACTGGATTCTTCTCTCGTAGATGACCTATTAAAGCCAATTTCGGATGATCAAATTCTCTCGGTTCTGAAGGGTTTGAAGCCAAACAAGGCGCCTGGGCCGGACGGGTTCAATAGAGAATTCTTTCTTGCCACTTGGGATATTCTTGGAAATGACTTCTGCTCTGCTGTAAAGGAGTTTTTTCGAACTTCACAGCTCCACAAAGGTATAAACTCAACCCTTATTGCATTGATCCCTAAGTCAAGAACCCCCTCCACTATGCGGGACTTCAGGCCTATCTCTTTATGCACAACCATGTATAAATGCATCTCTAAAATCTTGGCCTCTCGGTTGAAATCTGTGATGCCTAGTATAATTGATAGAGCTCAATCTGCTTTTGTCCCTGGGAGACAAATTTCAGATAATATTCTGCTTGCTCAAGAATTGTTTAGAGGTTACGGTAGGGAAACTGGCCTCCCAAAGTGCGCCTTTAAACTTGACCTCAACAAAGCTTTTGATTCTCTCGATTGGAACTTTCTCTTGCAAGCTCTTAAGCACATGAATTTTCCTCCAGTTTTCATTGGTTGGATAAAGGGTTGTATTTGCTCTACCCATTTTTCTGTAAAGTTGAATGGGGCGTCGAATGGGTATTTCAAGGGTGCTAAAGGTCTGCGACAGGGTGACCCTATGTCGCCTTATCTCTTTTCTCTTGCTATGAATGTTCTTTCGACCATCCTTAACAAAGTCCCTAATGATTTCATGTACCATTGGAAGTGCAAGGAGCTCAAGCTAACACACTTGTTTTTTGCTGATGATGTGTTGATTTTTTCAAGAGGGGATAGAGACTCTATTCTACATGTTATGGATTCTATGCGACTCTTTGCTGGGGTGAGTGGCCTCTCTGCCAATTACTCCAAGAGTCATTGCTTTTTCAATAATTGTGATAGAGATTTGGTCCATTGGTTCAACTCTGAATTCCACATGCCACATGGTCAACTGCCAATTCGATTTTTGGGTGTTCCCCTGATTTCGAAACAACTCTGCATTGGCGACTGTATCCCACTTATTGAAAAAATCACTAACCGCATCAATGTGTGGACAAATATTCTTTTGTCTCTTGCTGGCAGACTTCAACTTCTGAGGGCTGTATTGTTTGCTATGGTCTTCTTTTGGTCAAGGCATTTCATCTTACCCAAGGGCGTCCACAAGCTGTTGCAGTCCATCTTTACCCGGTTCTTATGGAAGGGCGACACCACCTCTGTTGGAGGGGCCAAAGTGGCCTGGGATGATCTTTGTTTACCAAAGGAAGAAGGAGGGTTGGGTTTGCCTAACCTCATTGAATGGAACAATGCCCAGATTATTCATTATCTATGGTTGATTGTCAATAAGGATGAGACATCTCTGTGGTCCTCTTGGGTTCTTAACACGGTCCTCAAGCGTAAACACTTTTGGGTTTTGTCTATTCCTTTTGATTGTTCTTGGATATGGAGACAGATTTTATTGCTTCGTGATAAGGCCAAACCATTTATCACTTATGTCGTTGGGGACGGTCGCTCAATCTCCCTTTGGTTTGACCCTTGGTTTAAGGGTTCGGTTTTGGCGGAGGGCCACTCTGACCCCATCATAAGCTATGCAAATTCAACCCCGAATGCCACACTCTCTGAAATTGTGGCTGGAGCCACTT
>NC_030386.2:2573403-2575903 GCF_001625215.2 Daucus carota subsp. sativus | reverse complement strand
GTACGTGCGTCGGTGCGTCGGTGCGCGGGCGCCGGCGCCTTAGGCGCCTTTGGGCCGACGGGCGACGGGCGTCGGGCGCCTGGGCGCCGCTGCTCGGGGGCGCTCCTCGGGCGCTCGTCAGGCGCTTTCAGGCGCGCGCGCGGGGCGCTCGTTGGGGCGCTCGTCGAGCGCTCATCAGGCGCGCGCGGGGCGCTCGTTTTGGGCGCTCCTCGGGCGCTCCTCAGGCGCTCATTGGGCGCTTCGGGCTATCATCTTGGAACTACATGGGCATTCTATGCTTCGCCAGTCCTGAGTTGGTGGCACAAGGTTATAACCCAAAAACATGGGCATTCATAACCGAATACGAAATGCTTGGTTACCACGACATGCGGGCCCATGGTCTTGGGATGATTCTCAGCATCTTGGGCACGTTTTTCCTTGTCGACGCTATTCTGCAGAGCTGACGCATGTTCGGCCGAGCCAAATAGTCTTTAAACCGAGTCGTGGGATTTCAAAACTTTTTGAACTTATTACTAAGCACAAAAAGTTTTTCGGAGGGTAATGTCGGGGAGATTCAATCCCTACTTGCCTTGTCTAGCCTTACAGTCAGGCTCTCAGCCACGGGGTCCGGGTGCACCGACGTATATTTTGGTTGTTCGAGTAAGTCGAAATGATCTTTACATCCGTTTTTGGTTGTAAACATTTCACTAACTAGGAACTACCTCTTATGTCCCATAAGTAACAACAAAAATTATCATCAAACTATATAATATAATTATTTAATATTTAAAAATAAATAAGTTAATAAATTAAAATATTATACAAATATGAAAATTAATTTTTAAGTTTGTAAATCATAATATCTTTTCTAAGAAATGAAATTAAACAAGTGGTTACATTTTTTAAAGGTGCCATTCACTAATTAACTATTAATAATTATATAATTATAATTTTCAGGCTAATTTTCGACCAATTTTACAAGAAAAAATAAAAAAAATATTAGATCAAGGTGAAAAAATCCGAAAAAATAACGAAAACTCATATTAAGTATAAGCTTTCTTTTCCAAGTGGAATCATTCAAAAACATTGAGCTTTGCTACCCCAAATCCCCTCTCCCAATAATTCAAAAAAAAAGATTTATAAAATACAAAATAAATATTAAAAAAATCTGAAAAAATCCGAAAACAATAACTAAGAAACTAGATTTTTCAAGCTTCGATTCGGTTATTCAAACGTCGAAAACGGATAAGCGGAACTCCAAAAAAGGGGGGTGTGGCTCCTCGAACACATTTGTTCAAACTGCTGGAAATGAGGAAAAAGCTCAAATGTCATATATAGGGAGGGGGTTGTCGCCCCTCCCTGGGCAGTGGGGTTGGGCGCTCGGTAGCGCGCGCGGGGCGCTCGTTGGGCGCTCGATGGGGCGCTCTTCGGGCGCTCTTCGGGCGCTCTTCGGGCGCTTCTCGGGCGCTTTGGGCTATCATCCTGGAACTATGCGGGCATTCTATGCTTGGCCAGTCCTGAGTTGGTGGCATAAGGTTATAACCCAAAAACTGCTCTCCTGGAGGCGGGCTGTCGACTCTGGAGTCCTTAGATGACACCAGTGCTCGGCGCCGTCTTGGTAGCTTTGAGTCTTTGATCTCATTGCTTGGGGAAAATTGACAGCGTTGGTGAGGATCCAGGTCACTTCACCAACGGGACCCTAGGGAACGGATTAGAAGGGAGGGGTTCTCCACCCTCCCTGTGGGCAGACGGTATTCGGGCGCCTCGGGCTCTCTTCGGGATCCTGGTTGAGCACTCCACTTGGATGCTTGGCCAGTCTTGAAGGGGGCATGTTCCAACTAAAAACTGCCCTCCCCCATGGCTGAGGAGCCCTTGGGCTCTTTTGCTTGTGGGGAACAACGTTGGTGTGATTAGGATCAGACGCACCAACGGTGACCTGGTAGGAGTGATCCGTTTGTTGGAGGGGTCGGGCTCCCCCCTCCAAAAACAACGTTGGTGTAAAATTGGCCATAGCACCAACGGAGACCGTCCCGGAGCGGCCAAGCGGGAGGGGAAACTTCCCCCCTCCCGCTGGGAAGATTTTTAAGGGACCAGATGGTTGTGTTCCCAAAGACATTCATGTGGGGTGCTTGGCGTAGACTTGATGGTATTTTGCCCAAAGACACTCCTATGGGGTGCTCGGCCTAGACCTGATGGTTCGTGCTAGGACATTCTGCGGGGTGCTCGGAATAGACCTGAAGAGAACTTGAAATCTTCCCTCCCCCCTGGCGGGGCTGCCAACTCTGGTGTCCTCGGATGATGCCGGTGCTTGGCGCTGCTAGGGTCGCTGAGGAGTCCTCGGGCTCTTTGGCGTTTGGGAAAAACGTTGGCGTGAATAGGGTCAGACACGTCGACGTTGACCGTGAAGGAGAAGTGATCCATTCGTATGGAGGGGACCCCGGCTCCCCCCTCCCGAAAACAACGTTGGTGTAAATGGCCATAGCACCAACGGAGACCGTCCCGGAGCGGCCAAGTGGGAGGG
>NC_030386.2:2546295-2548795 GCF_001625215.2 Daucus carota subsp. sativus | reverse complement strand
CGCCCTGTGGGCGCCTTGGGGCGCCGATGCCTCGGGGCGCCTCCCTCGACGGGCAGTTTCCTCTTGATAAAACACACACACGCGCGCGCGCGCGTACGTGCGTCGGTGCGTCGGTGCGCGGGCGCCGGCGCCTTAGGCGCCTTTGGGCCGACGGGCGACGGGCGTCGGGCGCCTGGGCGCCGCTGCTCGGGGGCGCCCTGTGGGCGCCTTGGGGCGCCGATGCCTCGGGGCGCCTCCCTCGACGGGCAGTTTCCTCTTGATAAAACACACACACGCGCGCGCGCGTACGTGCGTGCGTTTGCGTCGGTGCGTCGGTGCGCGGGCGCCGGCGCCTTAGGCGCCTTTGGGCCGACGGGCGACGGGCGTCGGGCGCCTGGGCGCCGCTGCTCGGGGGCGCCCTGTGGGCGCCTTGGGGCGCCGAGGCCTCGAGGGTGCTCGTTGGGGCTCTCAAAGGGCGCTCTTCAAGCGCTTTGCTGCGCGCAGGGCGCTCGTTGGGCGCTCCTCGGGCGCTCCTCGGGCGCGCGCGGAGCGCTTGTTGGGGCGCCCCTCGGGCGCTCCTCAGGCGCGCGCGCGGGGCGCTTGTTGGGGCGCTCCTCGGGCGCTCGTCAGGCGCTTTCAGGCGCGCGCGCGGGGCGCTCGTTGGGGCGCTCGTCAGGCGCTTTCAGGCGCGCGCGCGGGGCGCTCGTTGGGGCGCTCGTCGAGCGCTCATCAGGCGCGCGCGGGGCGCTCGTTTTGGGCGCTCCTCGGGCGCTCCTCAGGCGCTCATTGGGCGCTTCGGGCTATCATCTTGGAACTACATGGGCATTCTATGCTTCGCCAGTCCTGAGCTGGTGGCACAAGGTTATAACCCAAAAACATGGGCATTCATAACCGAATACGAAATGCTTGGTTACCACGACATGCGGGCCCATGGTCTTGGGATGATTCTCAGCATCTTGGGCACGTTTTTCCTTGTCGACGCTATTCTGCAGAGCTGACGCATGTTCGGCCGAGCCAAATAGTCTTTAAACCGAGTCGTGGGATTTCAAAACTTTTTGAACTTATTACTAAGCACAAAAAGTTTTTCGGAGGGTAATGTCGGGGAGATTCAATCCCTACTTGCCTTGTCTAGCCTTACAGTCAGGCTATCAGCCACGGGGTCCGGGTGCACCGACGTATATTTTGGTTGTTCGAGTAAGTCGAAATGATCTTTACATCCGTTTTTGGTTGTAAACATTTCACTAACTAGGAACTACCTCTTATGTCCCATAAGTAACAACAAAAATTATCATCAAACTATATAATATAATTATTTAATATTTAAAAATAAATAAGTTAATAAATTAAAATATTATACAAATATGAAAATTAATTTTTAAGTTTGTAAATCATAATATCTTTTCTAAGAAATGAAATTAAACAAGTGGTTACATTTTTTAAAGGTGCCATTCACTAATTAACTATTAATAATTATATAATTATAATTTTCAGGCTAATTTTCGACCAATTTTACAAGAAAAAATAAAAAAAATATTAGATCAAGGTGAAAAAATCCGAAAAAATAACGAAAACTCATATTAAGTATAAGCTTTCTTTTCCAAGTGGAATCATTCAAAAACATTGAGCTTTGCTACCCCAAATCCCCTCTCCCAATAATTCAAAAAAAAAGATTTATAAAATACAAAATAAATATTAAAAAAATCTGAAAAAATCCGAAAAAAATAACTAAGAAACTAGATTTTTCAAGCTTCGATTCGGTTATTCAAACGTCGAAAACGGATAAGCGGAACTCCAAAAAAGGGGGGTGTGGCTCCTCGAACACATTTGTTCAAACTGCTGGAAATGAGGAAAAAGCTCAAATGTCATATATAGGGAGGGGGTTGTCGCCCCTCCCTGGGCAGTGGGGTTGGGCGCTCGGTAGCGCGCGCGGGGCGCTCGTTGGGCGCTCGATGGGGCGCTCTTCGGGCGCTCTTCGGGCGCTTCTCGGGCGCTTTGGGCTATCATCCTGGAACTATGCGGGCATTCTATGCTTGGCCAGTCCTGAGTTGGTGGCATAAGGTTATAACCCAAAAACTGCTCTCCTGGAGGCGGGCTGTCGACTCTGGAGTCCTTAGATGACACCAGTGCTCGGCGCCGTCTTGGTAGCTTTGAGTCTTTGATCTCATTGCTTGGGGAAAATTGACAGCGTTGGTGAGGATCCAGGTCACTTCACCAACGGGACCCTAGGGAACGGATTAGAAGGGAGGGGTTCTCCACCCTCCCTGTGGGCAGACGGTATTCGGGCGCCTCGGGCTCTCTTCGGGATCCTGGTTGAGCACTCCACTTGGATGCTTGGCCAGTCTTGAAGGGGGCATGTTCCAACTAAAAACTGCCCTCCCCCATGGCTGAGGAGCCCTTGGGCTCTTTTGCTTGTGGGGAACAACGTTGGTGTGATTAGGATCAGACGCACCAACGGTGACCTGGTAGGAGTGATCCGTTTGTTGGAGGGGTCGGGCTCCCCCCTCCAAAAACAACGTTGGTG
>NC_030386.2:2521295-2531295 GCF_001625215.2 Daucus carota subsp. sativus | reverse complement strand
GAAGGAAGACTTTGCGGGTTGCCCTGTGGAGAAGGACCCGGTTCCCCCTGTAAACCCAACCCCCTCCAAAACACCCACCCCCCCTGTGACCAGGGTTGATGTTTCCAACAAATTTGCTGCTCTTGAGGATGGGGAGATTGATGCTTCTGCCTCTACTGAGATTCTTAACTCAAATTCTGAGCATTTGCCCCAGGATGGCCCTGTTGAACCCTTGGATCGCTCAGGTGATGCTGTTGATGCGCCTAGTGTGCCCTTGGAACATGAGCCCGAAAGTGCGCGAGAAGCGCCCCAGGAATGCTCTGTCCACTCTGTGCCTGAGAATGCGCTGGATGCGCCCTTGTTGAGCTCTAGCGGTGCGGTGCTTGAAAATGCGCGTGATGTGCCCTTGGAATGCCCTGTAAATGCTCCTATAGCACCTGTTGAGATGGACGTAGATCAGCCTGTTCTCTTTGAGGTTGTGTGTGCTCTACCTGCATCTTTCTCACCTCCATCATGCCCTCAAGCCACGGTTTCTGAATCAGCAAAAAACAAGAGAAAAAAGGGTAAAGGAAAGGGCCAAAACGGCCCTTTTTTCACAGAATCTCCTCAGGTTTCTCCACCACTGGCCTCCCCGAGTAAAAGGGGGAAGAATGTCGATGCTGATGGTTTTACCCAGATTGAAAACAAAAGAAGCCTTAGGTCACGGGGCAAGGTGACCAACTCTAACGTTTCTCAATGAATTACGGCTCCTGGAACGTGAGGGGCTTGAATAAAAGATCTCACCAGCGTGAGGTTCTTAATTTTGTTGATTCTAATCACTTGAGCTTTGTTGGTTTGTTGGAAACTAAAGTAAAGGCTAGGAACTTATCCAAAGTTACTGGTAGATTGAAGAAAAACTGGTCTTGGTTTGCCAATCATGGTGACCACTACAATGGCAGAATTTTGTTGGGATGGGACGCCACTATTTGGGATGTTATCGTGGTATCCTCCTCTCCCCAATTTATTACTTGTAATGTTACCTTTAAACCTGCTAATGTTAATGTTTATGTTAGCTTTATTTATGCATATAATGATGGCTGTGACCGTGTTGCCTTGTGGGATTATTTATCTTCTTTTGATTTGGATGTGCCTTGGTGTGTTTGTGGAGATTTTAACACGGTCTTGAGCATTCATGAAATTTGTGGGGGTCGCGAACATTGGACCCCTGAAATGCAACAGTTTAAAGACTGTGTTTGTGATGCTGGCTTGTCTGAGCTTCGTACGACTGGGGAATTGTTTTCTTGGACTAACAGGCGCCCTTTTGATCCAGTTCTTAAACGATTGGATAGGGTGCTTGTTAATAAACAGTGGATCACTTCTTTTGCTTCAAGCCAGGCTTTTGTGAAGACTCGTGGAATAATGGATCATTCTCCCATTATTGTAAACGTAACTGCCAATTCTGAAAAGATCACTAAAGGGTTCCAATTCTTTAATTTCATGATTGGACTAGAAGGCTTTCGGGATGCCGTGACCACGGCCTGGGGGGAGCCATTATATGGGGACCCTATGGCGGTGTTTTGGCGAAAACTGAAAGGGGTTCGTGGCAAATTGGTTGAGCTTAACAGGAAGCATGGCAATGTTAAGACTATTGTGATTCAACGTCGTGAGGAGCTCAACTGTTTACAGTCTGCCCTCGCTCTCGACAACAGGAATTCTACTTTGATTGAGAAAGAATCTAAGGCCATTCTTGCCCTTGAAAAAGCTCTTGAAGATGAGGAGAGTCTCTTACAGCAAAAGGCTCGTTGTAGTTGGCTCAAACTTGGGGATGGAAACAATAGTTTCTTCTACAACCAAACTCGAGCTAATTGGAACTCTAACAAAGTTCTTTCCTTGGTTGATAGTTCTGGTCACCTGGTAAGGGGTCACACGGCTGTCTCTAATGCGGCTGTGGAATTTTTTAACGAAACCTTGGGTGCTAGTGGAAACCAGACGGAGTTTGATTGGAACTCTGTCTCCATGCCCCAACTGGATTCTTCTCTCGTAGATGACCTATTAAAGCCAATTTCGGATGATCAAATTCTCTCGGTTCTGAAGGGTTTGAAGCCAAACAAGGCGCCTGGGCCGGACGGGTTCAATAGAGAATTCTTTCTTGCCACTTGGGATATTCTTGGAAATGACTTCTGCTCTGCTGTAAAGGAGTTTTTTCGAACTTCACAGCTCCACAAAGGTATAAACTCAACCCTTATTGCATTGATCCCTAAGTCAAGAACCCCCTCCACTATGCGGGACTTCAGGCCTATCTCTTTATGCACAACCATGTATAAATGCATCTCTAAAATCTTGGCCTCTCGGTTGAAATCTGTGATGCCTAGTATAATTGATAGAGCTCAATCTGCTTTTGTCCCTGGGAGACAAATTTCAGATAATATTCTGCTTGCTCAAGAATTGTTTAGAGGTTACGGTAGGGAAACTGGCCTCCCAAAGTGCGCCTTTAAACTTGACCTCAACAAAGCTTTTGATTCTCTCGATTGGAACTTTCTCTTGCAAGCTCTTAAGCACATGAATTTTCCTCCAGTTTTCATTGGTTGGATAAAGGGTTGTATTTGCTCTACCCATTTTTCTGTAAAGTTGAATGGGGCGTCGAATGGGTATTTCAAGGGTGCTAAAGGTCTGCGACAGGGTGACCCTATGTCGCCTTATCTCTTTTCTCTTGCTATGAATGTTCTTTCGACCATCCTTAACAAAGTCCCTAATGATTTCATGTACCATTGGAAGTGCAAGGAGCTCAAGCTAACACACTTGTTTTTTGCTGATGATGTGTTGATTTTTTCAAGAGGGGATAGAGACTCTATTCTACATGTTATGGATTCTATGCGACTCTTTGCTGGGGTGAGTGGCCTCTCTGCCAATTACTCCAAGAGTCATTGCTTTTTCAATAATTGTGATAGAGATTTGGTCCATTGGTTCAACTCTGAATTCCACATGCCACATGGTCAACTGCCAATTCGATTTTTGGGTGTTCCCCTGATTTCGAAACAACTCTGCATTGGCGACTGTATCCCACTTATTGAAAAAATCACTAACCGCATCAATGTGTGGACAAATATTCTTTTGTCTCTTGCTGGCAGACTTCAACTTCTGAGGGCTGTATTGTTTGCTATGGTCTTCTTTTGGTCAAGGCATTTCATCTTACCCAAGGGCGTCCACAAGCTGTTGCAGTCCATCTTTACCCGGTTCTTATGGAAGGGCGACACCACCTCTGTTGGAGGGGCCAAAGTGGCCTGGGATGATCTTTGTTTACCAAAGGAAGAAGGAGGGTTGGGTTTGCCTAACCTCATTGAATGGAACAATGCCCAGATTATTCATTATCTATGGTTGATTGTCAATAAGGATGAGACATCTCTGTGGTCCTCTTGGGTTCTTAACACGGTCCTCAAGCGTAAACACTTTTGGGTTTTGTCTATTCCTTTTGATTGTTCTTGGATATGGAGACAGATTTTATTGCTTCGTGATAAGGCCAAACCATTTATCACTTATGTCGTTGGGGACGGTCGCTCAATCTCCCTTTGGTTTGACCCTTGGTTTAAGGGTTCGGTTTTGGCGGAGGGCCACTCTGACCCCATCATAAGCTATGCAAATTCAACCCCGAATGCCACACTCTCTGAAATTGTGGCTGGAGCCACTTGGGTCCTTCCCACCCCAAACCCCCATCAGCGTCGCCCGAGCGCTCGTTTTGACAGTTGGGTTGCGGACTTTGATTACCCCCCTGTTTTCCCCTCTAGAATGGATACTGCTCTTTGGAATGGAAAACCGAAGCCTTTGGTCAGTATCAAATGGATCTGGGAGTCCATTAGATCTCATGACGACATTGTTCCATGGTTTCATGCGGTTTGGTTCAAGCATGGGATTCCTAGATTCCGGACTCACTCGTGGCTCCTCTGTTTGGGTCGCCTTGGTACCCTTGATAGACTTGATCATTGGCACATCACCACTACCACTACATGTTATCTGTGTGTTGGTGGGGCTGAAAACCATGATCATTTATTTCTTCACTGCCACTACTCTCACTATGTTCTCATGCACCTTTTGCAGCATATTGCTCCGATTGAAATTGCATCCACCTGGACCTGGGTTGATCTTTTATTGTGCATCCTGAACATCTCAAGTGCTACAAGGCGTCTCCTTGCTCTACTGGCAGTACAGATCTATGCTTACCATATCTGGAGGGAAAGGAATGCTAGAAGGCATGGTAAGGGTGTCTTTGGCCCAAGACTCTTACTCCGGGGAATTATCACTGATCTTCGTGCAAGAGTGGCCCACGAGCCATGGTTCACCACTGCTGTTTTATGTAACCCGGATCTTCAACTTTGTATTTCCTACTTTGAGTAGTCAGTAGTTAGTAGCTTTGTTTGGGTTGTTCTGCCCTTGTAGTGGTTATGCTTTAGTTCTCTATTTCGAATCTAGGCTGTTAGATTTGTTATAGAGAGCTTAGTTTCCATGTTATGTTGTATATTCTTCTCTTTCTAATACATATTTATTTAGCAAAAAAAAAAAAAAAAAAAAAAAAAGCTCGTAGTTGTAGTTAGTTAGTTTCCGCCCCTTTCTTTTCTAGAGAGAGAAGCTCTCCCTTCTCTCTAATTTTCCCGCCTAAACACTTTTCGCGCTCCGCGCCCCTAGGTGCCCGTCCGGCGCCCGGACGGCGCGCGTTGGTTCTCACCTCCTGTCTCATCTTGTTCCCCTTAACCTGCTCTACATCCCCATCTGTGTTCTCTTTCCGATCTGTTACTTTATGGATGATTTTCCACCCTTGCCGCCTCCTGGGCTTGTTGCTCCAGTGGTGCCTGAGAATGCCCTTGTTGTGCTCGACGAAATGCCTTTGGCTGTTGCTGCGCCTGTAGATGCCCTAGCTATGCCCGTGGTGGGCGCTGCGCTCGAGGATGCTCAGGTGGTGCCCGATGTGGGCGCTGCGCTCGAGGATGCTCAGGCGGTGCCCGATGTGGGCGCTGTGCCCGAGAATGCGCCTGTAGCGCCTGGTCCTGGTGCCATGGTTCAATTTCAAGCTGTGTTTGATAATCTTTCTGATGAAGAAAGTGTTCATACAAATGATATGTATGTGAATGCTCCTCCTGGGACTCTCACCAGACTTAGACAGGACTTTGCCATTATGGATGCTGGGGGCACCATACGGGACCACTCGCACACTCAGTCTGAGTCTAGCAGCTCAATTGGGGTAAGCATTGATAACCATCCTGAGATTATTAAAGCTAATCGTTTTAAACTGGATTATGTGAACTTTTTAAAGTCAAAAGGGCTTCTTGATGATTTTAATGCTTATCAGTCCAGTTTATCAAATTTACATGCCAGTAAGGTTGATGATAATGGTGTTATTCGTCCAACTCTTGCTTCTGTTGCACGAGATTTTTGTGTAAGGCAGGGCATTTTGTGTGTTGGAAATTCTAATCCTGATGTAGGTACTAGCGCCCCTGTTGCGCCCAAGGATGCCAAGACATGGTCTTCTATTGTGGCTCCTTTTGTCCCACAAAATGATAGCTCGGCTCCTGAGCCTTCTTTATCTTATAATGCTGATGGTTCTGCCAATTTGAGTCCCCCAAAGTCTTTTCTTCTTGCTGGGAGAAAGAGATGGGCTACAAGTTGTATTGGGTACTTTGTTGGTGGGGGTTTTTCTTTTAAGTTTGTAAAAGAAAATGCCTTAAAGATGTGGAAAAACAGGGGTCTTCTGAATGTTTACTTCAACTCGAAAGGATACTACACTTTGGAATTCAAAACCGAAGATGAAATGAAGAGTTTTTTGGGTGCTAGCTCTATGATGATGGGAGGTAAAAGGTTGTATTTGGGTGCTTGGATTGAAGGCACAAACTTCCAGAGGAATGTGATACCGTTTGTATCAATTTGGGTTCAATTTTCAGATGTCCCTCACTCTTATTGGACTTCTGAGGGCATTAGAATGTTGGCCAGGGCTGTTGGGAAACCGATTACGTTGGATGCTCCTACTGCTAAGCTTGAGCCCATGAGATATGCTCGTGTTCTTGTGGAAGTCTCTTACAAATCCCCAAAACCAGATTTCATTTGGGTCCCGGTTATAAGTGATGAAGATGGTTCCATTGTTAAAGTGAAAGTGCAAGTTCTCTACTCTGCCATGCCTCTTTCTTGTAGCCTCTGTGCTTGCTATGGCCATTCGTTGGCAAGATGCACTAAAAACCCGAACAAGGTCAAGGATCCTAGTTCTGACAAGGGCTCCACTAAAGCTCCTCCTGCGCACCATGGGGCGCCAAACTCCGATACTCCCAAGGGCACCACTCGGGCTCCTCCCGAGCATACTGAGTTGCAGCAAACCCTGGCTCAAAACGAAAATGTTCAACTGGATGACGTGGAAATGATTCAACATATGGCTGACATCATAACTGACTTGGCTCGTGATATGGCTTACACTCAAGTCGAGCACATCACTCCGGACTCTGTTCCTGTTCAGACTCCAGTGCCCGAAAATGCTCCTGTTGCGCCCGAGGGCATCCTGGAGAGTGTTCCTCTTGATGCTGCTTTTGCTGATCAAGAACAGATAAATTCCCCAAACAGATTTCAGGCTCTAGCTGATGTTGATGATGATGTGATGATAGATAACACTGGAATCCAAAATTCCTATGCTCATGGTCCCAATGTTGTGGTTTTTGGACTTGCTGCGCCTGGGGGTGCCATGGCTTTGCCTCCGTTGCCTCCTGCACTTGAAGAAGGGGAATTCACCCCGGCTAGCAAGGGTAAGAAGAAACAGAGGAGTAAGGTTCAACAAGCTTCCCCCAGCAAACGAGGTCTTGGTAATGGTGATAAAGGTTCAACTCTCCCAAAAAGGAGCCGTAGGTTGCAAGGTGATGCAACCAAGGCCTCTCAATGAATCTTGCCGCTTGGAATGTTAGGGGTTTGAACAAAAAACCCCACCAGGATGAAGTGGTCAACTTCATCAATTCGAATGGTTTATCTCTTTGTGGTTTCCTCGAAACTAAGGTAAAATCTCATAATAGTCTTTCTATTTCTAAAAGGATAAAGAAGGGTTGGAAGTGGATTTTTAATAATGATTATCATTATAATGGTAGAATTTGGGTTGGTTGGGACCCGAACTTTTGGGATATTGTTGTGGTCGATTGTAATGCCCAATGGATCACTTGCAAATGCACCTTTAAAGAGAAGAATGTCTCCTTCTTGTCTTCGTTTGTTTATGCCTATAATAATGCTTGTGATCGAATTCCACTTTGGAATTATTTGCTCTCTGCAAGTTCTACTATTTTGCCTTGGATTGTACTGGGCGACTTTAATTGCATTGTGGATTTGCTTGAAGTTGATGGGGGTCGTGAGCATTGGACCCCTGAAATGGAGACTTTTAGGGAGTGTTTATTGGACTCGCGTCTTAGCACTCTCTCTACTGTTGGGCACAGGTTCACTTGGTGCAACAACAGGGGTGATACTCGGGTTTATAAAAGATTGGATCGTGCCCTCGTTAACTCTTCTTGGCTCCTTACCCACCCGAACTCTCAATGCCATGTTCTAAATCGTGGAATTATGGACCACTGCCCTCTCAAGATTCATGCCCCCATGGAAATTGACAAAGTGCACAAGAATTTCCAATTCTTTAATTATATGTTTCAGCTAGATGGGTTTAAGGATGCGGTGTTGACTGCTTGGTCTCAACCTCTGTTTGGTGACCCTTTGGCGGTTCTTGGTCGAAAGCTTAAGCTTGTTAAGCAAAATCTAGTCAAGTTGAACAAAATTCATGGTGATGTTCGTGAAAAAACGGTGAATGCTCGAGCTACCCTGGCTGCTATACAGGATGCTCTTCTTATCTCACCTCGGGATCCGGTTCTTTTGCGTGATGAGCTCCAGGGGGGGAGGCCCTTCTTAAAGCCCTCAATCACGAAGAGGTGTTTTATAAACAAAAGTCCAGAGTTTCTTGGTTGTCTCTTGGTGATAACAATAACAGCTTCTTCTTCAATCAAACAAAGCAAAATTGGAACCACAACAAAATCCTGGCCATCAAAGATGCCAATGGTCAGACTGTTTTGGGGCACAAATTGGTGGCTTCTGTTGCTGTTGACTTCTTTAAGAATTCTCTTGGCTCCCCCCCTGATTCTCAGCCTATTGTGTTGGATGTTGATTGTGGCAGAATCTCGGACCAGGCTCACCCCATATTGCTTGCCCCGGTTGATGATGTTTTAGTCTTCAATACTCTTAAAGGTATGAAGAGAAATAAGGCTCCTGGCCCTGAGGGTTTTAATGTCGAATTCTACTTGCATTGTTGGGAGATTGTTGGCCCCCTGTTTTGTGCTGCTGTGAGGGATTTCTTTGTGCATTCTATGTTGACTAGAGGGGCCAACTCCACCTTAATTGCCCTGATTCCTAAGCACACGGCTGCTGATTCTATGAAAGACTTCAGGCCTATCTCTCTTTGTACCATGGTCTACAAATGTATCTCTAAGATCTTGGCTTCTAGGCTCAAAAAGATTCTTCCCAATCTTATTGATCATGCTCAATCGGCTTTCATTCCGGGAAGACAAATTTCTGATAACATCTTGCTTGCTCAAGAGCTCTTTAGGGGGTATTCACGTGACACGGGCACCCCTAAATGTGCTTTGAAAATTGACCTCCACAAGGCTTTTGATTCCATTCGATGGGACTTTCTCTTTGCTGCTTTGGATCATATGAATTTTCCTCCTCAATTTGTGGGCTGGGTTCGAGAATGTGTCACTACTGCCATGTACTCGGTCAAGGTAAATGGTTCCTCTTGTGGCTACTTTAAAGGAGCAAAGGGCATCCGTCAAGGGGACCCTTTGTCTCCTTATTTATTTTCGATTGCCATGCATGTTTTTTCATGTATTCTCAACAACCCCCCCCCCTGATTTTAAGTTTCATTGGAGATGTAAGGAGCTGAGTTTGACCCATCTCCTTTTCGCGGATGATGTCTTGCTTTTCTCTAGAGGGGACTCTCCCTCTATCACCCATCTAATGGATAGTCTTGTTAAATTTGGTGATTTGAGTGGTCTCAATGCTAGCCTCCTTAAGAGTTCAAGCTTCTTTTGCAACTGCCCCCCTGATTTAATCTCTTGGTTTGATAATGCTTACTCTATGCCCAGGGGGCAGCTGCCGGTTAAATTCCTTGGGGTGCCCTTGATCTCTTCGAAGCTCAGTGTTAATGATTGTGTTCCCTTGGTTGATAGAATCACCTCTAAAATTCTGTCCTGGACTTCTCTTTTGTTATCTTATATGGGGCGTCTTCGTTTAATTGAAGTTGTTCTTCATAGTGTGCAGAATTTTTGGACTAGACACTTTGTTCTACCCAAGTGTATTCACAAATTGATTCAACAAATTCTAACCAGATTTCTTTGGAAGGGTGATATCACTGCTGTGGGAGGGGCTAAAGTCTCTTGGGCCAATCTGTGTTTACCTAAGGAAGAAGGAGGGTTGGGGCTCAAAAAATCGGAGGAATGGAACCGTGCGCAGATCCTGTCTCACCTTTGGTCTGTTGTAAATCAGTCGGGTTCTTTGTGGTCTAAATGGGTTGTTAACAGTGTGCTTAAGGGCAGAAACATTTGGGTCATTCCTGTTCCGACAGATTGCTCTTGGATTTGGCGAAAGGTCCTTGGTCTTCGTGGTTTGGCGAAGCGTTTTGTCAAATTTCAGTTGGGAAATGGTATGAACACTTCCCTTTGGTTTGATCCCTGGTGGAGGAATGAATCCCTTGCTCTCTCTTTTGCTGACCCCATCATTAGAGCAGCTGGCTCTTCTATCAATGCCTCGGTTTACACCTTAATTAGCTTTGGGGAGTGGCGTCTGCCCAGGGGTAACCTGCAACACCATCATGCTAACCTTGCTTTGGCTGCCTGGCTCCGTGATTTTGATTATCCATCTTTTGATCTTGAGAAGGGCGACATGATTACTTGGGAAGGCACTAAATCGAGCCAAGTTTCTACTCGATTGATTTGGAATTCTATTCGTTTAAGGGGGGATTCCTGCCCTTGGGCTGTTGGGGTCTGGTTCA
>NC_030386.2:2381958-2506195 GCF_001625215.2 Daucus carota subsp. sativus | reverse complement strand
ATATTCAAGGTATTGTTTTTCTCATTTAGATACTTTGTTTGTACATGTTGAAGTTCCACCCTTAATATAATTCGATCGTGCATTTACTCATGCGTAACGGTTGACATATGTAAGGGGGGAACAAAGTATCTAAATGAGAAAAAAAAATATCTTGAATATGTATAGTGCGGTCGTCTGAAAGACCAATACATCTCTTTTCACGAGCCTCATGCTCCGCGCAAACCTTTTCCAACCAGCACTCAGACCATGGTGTTTTGCTAGATATGTCGTGTCCCTCTCTTGGCCAACTTCATCCACCAAGACGACTTTTAACATTTTCACTCGGCATGCACAAATTACCAAAGTCGGCTGGTAATATCTATATTCGAAATAAATACAAAAGAAATTTTTTAATTTAATATGGCGACTTTGTCTACAAAACTAATAAACAAATACTTTTAAGGGGAGAGTATGAGATGCATCCAACCTAAAACTGTTGGAAACATTGGAGTGAACTATTGGTTTTGAAAATTTAGGATATTGAAACGGGTATGCTTTGAAGCACGTTTTCTGCCCGATCGATAACTTTCTTCGAATCCTCGTCTTGATATAAGCCATTAATAAGAGTTCGCTTCGGCTCGAGCTAATTTGTCAAAACAAGATAGTTGATAGAACTCTGAATCATTATTGAAGACTATAGCTTAATTGCTTTTAGAATTTTACAAATAAAGGGCAATAATTACAATAGAATATTTTTACCTCACTTCTCCTGAACAACTTAATTGCCCTGCTATTGAACACAAGACAACGTTACGATTTAGTTTAGTTTAATCAAATAACCAAATTATGTATGAATGGACTGCAGTTTTCGGCAAAATGTTCACTATCAAATTCCTAATGTCACGTCATCAAATTATACTGTCATTATAATTTTACATTAATTTTGAAATAAGAATATATATTATTAAATAAGTTATTGAGAGGAACAAAATTGAACTTTCTACCAGTATAAGGACCATTGTGTGGAACGACCGACTTACCAGCCTTGATCGTTAGCCGTTGCTACAGAAGCGAGCGAGCTCCTGGAGAAGAAAATCAATATATCACTTATGGAGAGTCTTATCAATTGTCATGAGTACCAATTTGGCACAAAATATTAGTCATATAAATAGTTTTGTAAAGTAATATGACGTTTAGGGGTCATGAATTGATAAATAAGAAACATAATGATATTCTCTCTTTCTCTCTCTCTCTCTCCCTCTCTCTCTCTCTTATTTTTCTAGTAAATCAAGGAGAAGTCAGGTAAAAATATTGTTAATCAAATAGAAGTGAGGTAAAAATATTGTATTGTAATCATTGCCCCTTATTTGTAATATTTTCAGAGCAATTAAATTAATAGTCTATAATAATGATGCATAGTTGTATCAACTTATCTTGTTTTTGACAACTTTAGCTCGAGCGGGAGGAAGACTCTTATTGATAGCCTATATCAACACGAGGATTATAAGAAATCTATTATAGATCGGGCAGAAAAAGTGCTTCAAAGCATACCAGTTCAATATCCTAAATTTTCAAAACCGATGGTTCAATCCAATATTTCCAACAGTTTTTGGTTGGTATGCATCTCATACTCTCCCCTTAAAAGTATTTGTTTATTAGTTTTGTAGACAAAGTCGCCATTATTAAATTAAAAAATTTCTTTTGTATTTATTTCGAATATAGATATTACCAGCCGACTTTGGTAATTTGTGCATGCCGAGTGAAAATGTTAAAGTCGTCTTGGTGGATGAAGTTGGCCAAGAGAGGGACACGACATATCTAGCAAAACACCATGGTCTGAGTGCTCGTTGGAAAAGGTTTGCAATGGAGCATGAGCTTGTGAGAAGAGATATATTCGTATTTCATATGATCACACATTACATATTCAAGGTATTGTTTTTCTCATTTAGATACTTTGTTTGTACATGTTGAAGTTCCACCCTTAATATAATTCGATAATGCATTTACTCATGCGTAACGGTTGACATATGTAAGGGTGGAACAAAGTATCTAAATGAGAAAAAAAATATCTTGAATATGTATAGTGCGGTCGTCTGAAAGACCAATACATCTCTTTTCACGAGCTCATGCTCCGTCGCAAACCTTTTCCAACCAGCACTCAGACCATGGTGTTTTGCTAGATATGTCGTGTCCCTCTCTTGGCCAACTTCATCCACCAAGACGACTTTAACATTTTCACTCGGCATGCACAAATTACCAAAATCGGCTGGTAATATCTATATTCGAAATAAATACAAAAGAAATTTTTAAATTTAATAATGGCGACTTTGTCTACAAAACTAATAAACAAATACTTTTAAGGGGAGAGTATGAGATGCATACCAACCTAAAACTGTTGGAAACATTGGAGTGAACTATTGGTTTTGAAAATTTAGGATATTGAACGGGTATGCTTTGAAGCACATTTTCTGCCCGATCGATAACTTTCTTCGAATCCTCGTCTTGATATAAGCCATTAATAAGAGTTCCCTTCTGGCTCGAGCTAAATTTGTCAAAAAAAAGATAAGTTGATAGAACTCTGAATCATTATTGAAGACTATTAGCTTAATTGCTTTTAGAATATTACAAATAAGGGGCAATAATTACAATAGAATATTTTTACCTCACTTCTCCTTGAACAACTTAATTGCCCTGCTATTGAACACAAGACAACTTTACTATTTATTTTAGTTTAATCAAATAACAAAATTACGTATGAATGGACTGCAGTTTTCGGCAAAATGTTCACTATCAAATTCCTGGTGGCACTTCATCAAATTATACTGTCATTATAATTTTACATTAATTTTGAAATAAGAATATATATTATTAAATAAGTTATTGAGAGGAACAAAATTGAACTTTCTACCAGTATAAGGACCATTGTGTGGAACGACCGACTTACCAGCCTTGATCGTTATCCGTTGCTACAGAAGCGAGCGAGCTCCTGGAGAAGAAAATCAATATATCACTTATGGAGAGTCTTATCAATTGTCATGAGTACCAATTTGGCACAAAATATTAGTCATA
Source organism: Daucus carota subsp. sativus (assembly GCF_001625215.2). NCBI lineage: Eukaryota > Viridiplantae > Streptophyta > Magnoliopsida > Apiales > Apiaceae > Daucus > Daucus carota. The sequence goes on along the minus strand of NC_030386.2, from coordinate 2,503,147 downwards.
TAAGTAGTTTTGTAGAGTAATATGACGTTTAGCGGTCATGAATTGATAAATAAGAAAGAGAATGATATTCTCTCTCTCTCTCTTATTTTTCTAGTAAATCAAGGAGAAGTGAGGTAAAAATATTGTTAATCAAATAGAAGTGAGGTAAAAATATTGTATTGTAATCATTGCCCCTTATTTGTAATATTTTCAGAGCAATTAAGTTAATAGTCTTTAATAATGATGCATAGTTGTATCAACTTATCTTGTTTTTAACAACTTTAGCTCGAGCGTGAGGAAGACTCTTATTGATAGCCTATATCAAGACGAGGATTCTAAGAAATCTGTTATAGATCGGGCAGAAAAAGTGCTTCAAAGCATACCAGTTCAATATCCTAAATTTTCAAAACCGATGGTTCAATCCAATATTTCCAACAGTTTTTGGTTGGTATGCATCTCATACTCTCCTAATAAAACTATTTTCTTATTGGTTTTGTAGACAAAGTCATTATTATTGAATTAAAAATTTTCTTTTGTATTTATATCGAATATAGATATTATTAGTCGACTTTTGTAATTTGTACATGCCAAGTGAAGATGCTAAAGTTGTCTTGGTTGATGAAGCTGGCCAAGAGAGAGACACAACATATCTAGCAAAACACCATGGTCTGAGTGCTCGTTGGAAAAGGTTTGCAAGGGAGCATGAGCTTGTGAGAGGAGATATATTGGTATTTCATATGATCACACATTACATATTCAAGGTATTGTTTTTCTCATTTAGATACTTTGTTTGTACATGTTGAAGTTCCACCGTTAATATAATTCGATCGTGCATTTACTCATGCGTAACGGTTGACATATGTAAGGGTGGAACAAAGTATCTAAATGAGAAAAAAAATATCTTGAATATGTATGGTGCGGTCATCTGAAAGACCAGTACATCTCTTTTCACGAGCTCATGCTCCGTGCCAAACCTTTTCCAACCAGCACTCAGACCATGGTGTTTTGCTAGATATGTCGTGTCCCTCTCTTGGCCAACTTCATCCACCAAGACGACTTTAACATTTTCACTCGGCATGCACTAATTACCAAAGTCGGCTGGTAATATCTATATTCGAAATAAATACAAAAGAAATTTTTTAATTTAATAATGACGACTTTGTCAACAAAAGTAATAAACAAATACTTTTAAGGGGAGAGTATGAGATGCATACCAACCAAAAACTGTTGGAAACATTAGAGTGAACTATTGGTTTTGAAAATTTAGGATATTGAACGGGTATGCTTTGAAGCACTTTTTCTGCCCGATCTATAACTTTCTTCGAATCCTCGTCTTGATATAAGCCATTAATAAGAGTTCACTTCTGGCTCGAGCTAAATTTGTCAAAAACCAGATAAGTTGATAGAACTATGAATCATTATTGAAGACTATTAGCTTAATTGCTTTTAGAATATTAAAAATAAGGGGCAATAATTACAATAGAATATTTTTACCTCACTTCTCCTTGAACAACTTAATTGCCCTGCTATTGAACACAAGACAACTTTACTATTTAGTTTAGTTTAATCAAATAACAAAATTATGTATGAATGGACGGCAGTTTTCGGCAAAATGTTCACTATCAAATTCCTAATGGCACTTCATCAAATTATACTGTCATTATAATTTTACATTAATTTTGAAATAAGAATATATATTCTTAAATAAGTTATTGAGAGGAACAAAATTGAACTTTCTACCAGTATAAGGACCATTGTGTGGAACGACCGACTTACCAGCCTTGATCGTTAGCCGTTGCTACAGAAGCGAGCGAGCACCTGGAGAAGAAAATCAATATATCACTTATGGAGAGTCTTATCAATTGTCATGAGTACCAATTTGGCACAAAATATTAGTCATATAAATAGTTTTGTAAAGTAATATGAGGTTTAGCGGTCATGAATTGATAAATAAGAAAGAGAATGATATTCTCTCTCTCTCTCTCCCTCTCTCTCTCTCTCTCTCTCTCTTATTTTTCTAGTAAATCAAGGAGAAGTGAGGTAAAAATATTGTTAATCAAATAGAAGTGAGGTAAAAATATTGTATTGTAATCATTGCCCCTTATTTGTAATATTTTCAGAGCAATTAAGTTAATAGTCTATAATAATGACGCATAGTTGTATCAACTTATCTTGTTTTTAACAACTTTAGCTCGAGTGGGAGGAAGACTCTTATTGATAGCCTATATCAAGACGAGGATTCTAAGAAATCTGTTATAGATCGGGCAGAAAAAGTGCTTCAAAGCATACCAGTTCAATATTCTAAATTTTCAAAACCGATGGTTCAATCCAATACTTCCAACAGTTTTTGGTTGGTATGCATCTCATACTCTCCTAGTAAAACTATTTGCTTATTGGTTTTGTAGACAAAGTCATTATTATTGAATTAAAAATTTTCTTTTGTATTTATATCGAATATAGATATTATTAGTCGACTTCTGTAATTTGTACATGCCAAGTGAAGATGCTAAAGTTGTCTTGGTTGATGAAGCTGGCCAAGAGAGAGACACAACATATCTAGCAAAACACCATGGTCTGAGTGCTCGGTGGAAAAGGTTTGCAAGGAAGCATGAGCTTGTGAGAGGAGATATATTGGTATTTCATATGATCACACATTACATATTCAAGGTATTGTTTTTCTTATTTAGATACTTTGTTTGTACATGTTGAAGTTCCACCCTTAATATAATTCGATCGTGCATTTACTCATGCGTAACGGTTGACATATGTAAGGGTGGAACAAAGTATCTAAATGAGAAAAAAAAATATCTTGAATATGTATGGGGCGGTCATCTGAAAGACCAATACATCTCTTTTCACCAGCTCATGCTCCGTCACAACCCTTTTCCAACCAGCACTCAGACCATGGTGTTTTGCTAGATATGTAGTGTCCCTCTCTTGGCCAACTTCATCCACCAAGACGACTTTAACATTTTCACTCGGCATGCACAAATTACCAAAGTCAGCTGATAATATCTATATTCGAAATAAATACAAAAGAAATTTTGTAATTTAATAATGACGACTTTGTCAACAAAAGTAATAAACAAATACTTTTAAGAGAAGAGTATGAGATGCATACCAACCAAAAACTGTTGGAAACATTGGAGTGAACTATTGGTTTTGAAAATTTAGGATATTGAACGGGTATGCTTTGAAGCACTTTTTCTGCCCGATCTATAACTTTCTTCGAATCCTCGTCTTGATATAAGCCATTAATAAGAGTTCGCTTCTGGCTCGAGCTAAATTTGTCAAAAACCAGATAAGTTGATAGAACTATGAATCATTATTGAAGACTATTAGCTTAATTGCTTTTAGAATATTACAAATAAGGGGCAATAATTACAATAGAATATTTTTACCTCACTTCTCCTTGAACAACTAAATTGCCCGCTAGTGAACACAAGACAACTTTACTATTTAGTTTAGTTTAATCAAATAACAAAATTATGTATGAATGGACTGCAGTTTTCGGAAAAATGTTCACTATCAAATTCCTAATGGCACTTCATCAAATTATACTGTCATTATAATTTTACATTAATATTGAAATAAGAATATATATTATTAAATAAGTTATTGAGAGGAACAAAATTGAACTTTCTACCAGTATAAGGACCATTGTGTGGAACGACCGACTTACCAGCTTTGATCGTTAGCCGTTGCTACAGAAGCGAGCGAGCTCCTGGAGAAGAAAATCAATATATCACTTATGGAGAGTCTTATCAATTGTCATGAGTACCAATTTGGCACAAAATATTAGTCATATAAATAGTTTTGTAAAGTAATATGACGTTTAGCGGTCATGAATTGATAAATAAGAAACCGAATGATATTCTCTCTCTCTCTCCCCCCACTCTCTCTCTTATTTTTCTAGTAAATCAAGGAGAAGTGAGGTAAAAATATTGTTAATCAAATAGAAGTGAGGTAAAAATATTGTATTGTAATCATTGCCCCTTATTTGTAATATTTTCAGAGCATTTAAGTTAATAGTCTATAATAATAATGCAGAGTTGTATCAACTTATCTTGTTTTTGACAACTTTAGCTTGAGCGGGAGGAAGACTCTTATTGATAGCCTATATTAAGACGAGGATTCTAAGAAATCTGTTGTAGATCGGGCAGAAAAAGTTCTTCAAAGCATACCAGTTCAATATCCTAAATTTTCAAAACCGAAGGTTCGATCCAATATTTCCAACAGTTTTTGGTTGTTATGCATCTCATACTCTCCTAGTAAAACTATTTGCTTATCGGTTTGTAGACAAAGTCATTATTATTGAATTGAAAATTTTCTTTTGTGTTTATATCGAATATAGATATTATTAGTCGACTTCTGTAATTTGTACATGCCAAATGAAGATGCTAAAGTTGTCTTGGTTGATGAAGCTGGCCAAGAGAGAGACACAACATATCTAGGAAAACACCATGGTCTGAGTGCTCGTTGGAAAAGGTTTGCAATGGAGCATGAGCTTGTGAGAGGAGATATATTGGTATTTCATATGATCACACATTACATATTCAACGTATTGTTTTTCTCATTTAGATACTTTGTTTGTACATGTTGAAGTTCCACCCTTAATATAATTCAATCGTGCATTTACTCATGCGTAACGGTTGACATATGTAAGGTCGAACAAGGTATCTAAATGAGAAAAAAAATATCTTGAATATGTATGGTGCGGTCATCTGAAAGACCAATACATCTCTTTTCACGAGTTCATGCTCCGTCGCAAACCTTTTCCAACCATCACTCAGACCATGGTGTTTTGCTAGATATGTCGTGTCCCTCTCTTGGCCAACTTCATCCACCAAGACAACTTTAACATCTTCACTCGGCATGCACAAATTACCAAAGTCGGCTAGTAATATCTATATTCGAAATAAATACAAAAGAATTTTTTTAATTTTATAATGGCGACTTTGTCTACAAAACTAATAAACAAATACTTTTAAGGGAAGAGTATTAGATGTATACCAACCAAAAACTGTTGGAAACATTGGACTGAACTATCGGTTTTGAAAATTTAGGATATTGAATGGGTATGCTTCGAAGCACTTTTTCTGCACCATCTATAACACTCTTAGAATCCTCGTCTTGATATAGGCTATTAATAAGAGTTCACCTCCGGCTCGAGCTAAAGTTGTCAAAAACAAGATAAGTGGATAGAACGATGAGGGGCAATTAGCTTAATTGATAAGACTATTAGCTTAACTGCTTTTAGAATATTACAAATAAGGGGCAATGATTACAATAGAATATTTTGACCTCACTTCTCCTTGATCAACTAAATTGCCCTGCTGGAGAACACAAGACAACTTTACTATTTAGTTTAGTTTAAACAAATAACAAAATTATGTATGAATGTACTGCAGTTTTCGGCAAAATGTTCACTATCAAATTCCTAATGACACTTCATCAAATTATATTGTCATTATAATATTTCATTAATTTTGACATAAGTATATATTATTAAGAAAGTTATTGAGGGGAACAAAATTGAACTTTCTACGAGTATAAGGACCATTGTGTGGAAAGACCGACTTACCAGCCTTGATCGTTAGGCGTTGCTACGGAAGCGAGCGAGCACCTGGAGAAGAAAATCAATATATCACTTATGGAGAGTCTTATCATTGGTAATGCATGAGTACCAATTTAGCACAAAATATTAGTCATATAAATAGTTTTGTAAAGTAATATGACGTGAATTAAAAAATAAGAAACAGAATGATATTTCATCACACGCACTCTCTCTCTCTCTCCCTTTTGTCCTCTCTATAAACACTTTATTTTTCCAGTAAATTTTTATATGATCTCGCGTGGTCTAGTATTTTTCTCAACTAATTTTCTCAATTATATAGAAAACAACAAAACAGTTCATGATTCGTAGTCGTTTATATTGGTTGCTTCATAGTGTTTTCTTATTTGAAAATTTAAAAAAATAGCTGGTATCTAATAGTTTTAATGCTTATAGTTTTTTGTTTGACAAAATAGTGATATTTTTGTTCTAGATAACTAATATAACAGCTGAACTGAGTTGAGGTGTTAAATTAATTGTGGGCACATAAACTATTTGAGTAATTGCAGCTAAGATATGTTAGCTTAGACTACACTTGGAGTGTTAAGGAAGGTGATTCAATGCGTTCCTGCAACCCTGACTTTTAGTAAGGGCAAGTTCAACTATGTCCTAGTACATTTTTTATAAATAATATAAACTAAAGGACACTAGTGATTTAATATCTCTATTCTGTATGTTAACTGAAACAATAATTCCTATATTCATTCCTCATTGAAATAATAAAAATTTATTTAAACTAGTAGTAGATGGAAAATAGTGGGGACAAAAAATGTATGAAGTTTAAACTAGTGAGGACCTTAAGCATAGAAAAGGAGGTCAATGAATATTTTAGTCCAAACAATGAAATAGAAGATGACTAGTGCTTACCTTGAAATAGGGGGTGTTGAGGTTGTCCAAGTGATTTAGGGAATCACTATGATACTCTTCGAATACTACTTTATATCACATTCCCTATATTTGAGCTTAGAAACTCATTTAGTGAAGGTGTTGGACTTGCTATAAGAGTACTGGAAGAAAAGGAAAGTGAGAACTATTTAGTAACAACGGGTTAAGCCTATGGGAAAATTCAAAGAGGTCTCAGCTAGAAATCATCTTAAAATTAAAGGGGATTTTTGTCCTTCTTGCAAGGCGAAGAAGAAAGACCAAGACATGAATGCATAAACCCATGTCACTTCATGATCTCTCTAGAGAATGGGAACAACAATGTGGAGATAAGAGGCATGTTATATAGGTCAAAACCAGAGATGTCTCTTGACATAAAGACCCAACCAAGAAACATATAGAAGTTTATGTGCATATTATTAAAGGTTTCCACAACATGAAAATTATATAACTTTAACAGCAGTGTGCTCATATTTGAATTCGTGTGCTCTACCCCCATCCCCCAATATGGAAAATTGTTTGCCTCTCCTCCTTGATAAAGTTATAATCTTCATGTTGTGGAAACCTTTAATAAGATGCATAGAAACTTCTATATGTTCCTTTGTTGGGTCTAGTAGTACTCACAATGATGCAACCAGAATATCTATCCCCTTAATTATACCTTCAAAGTTATAATGCTCCTCTGTGTCTGCCTTGTAAAAAAATTATTCACAAATTTATTCCTAGGTTTTCTCTCAGCCTTGCCAATTTGTAATGCTTCCCCTTCTTAAGGATCTCATTCAAACAATTAATATATGAAGTCTATACTAATTGTCTTTTTTAACATAGAAATTGTTGTTAAATCTACAAATTATATGCCCGTAATTAAACACCATTGGCTCTCATTTAGGCGTTATGTCTACAACACAATGTACCTGTGATGTGATTTGTCAAAAAACACAACACAAGCATTAGAAATACTAGATAACCATTATATTTCTATTTTCATATAAGAAATACTCTAATATAACTACAACTATTATAAAGCACTACTAATCAACTCAAACATATTGGAAATCCACATATCCAATAATAAGCACCATGGATCTAACCTGATAGGAACAACACAAATTCACTTGTGTCAATTGCGATGTCAATACATGGCGTACATTCAACTGCTCCTCAATTTTTAGGCTTACTCAGTGTACACTTTATAAAAATGGCAACCCTTGTAGCAATTTCATTTTTTTTGACAAGGTGATGATTTCTGTTGGAGTGTCCGCCCCTATCGGGGCCAAAACACTACTAAAAACTCGGCAGAGAACTCCTATATATTTGCCTTTTGTGTTTTTTAGGGTTAAAACTGCAACCGCAAGACTGGGCCGTGTTTTTTTAGGGTTAAAAAGCCAGCCCACTCTAGCTTATAATTTAAATAATATTTGTTGAATTTAATTTATATTATTTATGAATATATATCATTTATTTAATTAAAATTTTCTCATTAATTATATATTGTATCTTTTATTTAATAAAAACAGATCATAAGTACGCTATTTAATAAATAAATTTTTTTTAATATACATCTTATTTGATTTTGAGATAATTTTACTACTTTTTTTTTTCACTTATTAGAAATAAATAATATAGTAGAAGAATATTTTTTATAATTTGAATCAAAATATTAAATCATACATTTATATAATTATTATGTTAGGTCCTATAAATTCACTATATAAGATGATATAGTGATCACAATCTTTATCACAGTATAACAATATAAGAGCTTGAAAACAATAAACTCTTATTCACAAAGCTTTAATGGTTACAAAAACTCTCTCAGTGATTTATATTGTATCACTAAGAGCTGCTAGGGTTCTTAACAATGTACTCGATAACTCAACTCTTATAGAGTAACCCTAATCTGTGTTTATATAGACACAGTTACAAAATCAATCTCTGATTTGATATCCTATAAATCAGCTATGTATTCTATCAATCAAAGATTGCTCCAGTTTTCTGTTTAGTTTCCATAGTCAGCAAATCACTCCTCAGCTTCTATCCTTCCTTGAAGTATATCCGCTTCTGAGCTCTTTCCACGTGTAAACTCTGACGAGTCTTGACTATGTAAACTCTGATCAGACTTTATCAAACTCTGGTCAGACTTTACTAAACTCTGATCAGCTTCCAGCTTAAACTCTGATCATTCCTGTTCTAAAACAAACTTTAAGAACATTAGTAATCATCAATTATATCTAACAATCTCCCCCAACTTGTGCATAAATAAGTTATGTGCAAGTTAACAGATAATTGATGATGTCAAAACAAATAAGTCAAATGCAACAGAGTTTAGCTAATTATAACAGAAAACTTTTCAAACTTACAGAAACTTTACTCCCTAACTTCATAGACACCATGAGCAGTCTTTAAGTATCCTCTGAGAAGTTCTTTTTCTGCTTCTTCAAGAGCTGCTACCATCTGTCTCTTTACATCTCTTAGCTCTGGATTTGAAACTCCAGTTTGATAAATTGCAGCTCTGAGATCATAGATCTTGTTCTTCTTCATGTCCTTATTCAGCATAATGTGGCCTTTGTCAGACTCTTCATTGAAACTCAGAGCACTGGCTCCAGCTACTGTCTCTATTTTAGCTGAATTTTTCTTCATCTCAACCAGCTGTCCTTGACTGTTGAAGTATTTTGGAATAAAAGGTCCAGCATTTTTGTTTCCTGTAATACCCATCTTTCTTCTGATTTGATCTTTAAGCAGGTTGGAGATGTGTTGACATGACTTGTTTTTCACTTGAAATATGTGTGATACATATCTCAATTCCTCCCAGTGTTTAGCATAGAGATCTGCTTCAAGTACTCTAAACACTGTTCCATCAGACATGAAGTAGATAAGAATATTATCTCCTCTGTCATTCTTCACCAGCTGGACTGAATCAAGTTTGTCCATTTTTTCTTGCAATGCTCCAGTCTTGGGAGCACAGAGAGATGAGGGGTCATCTGGTCTTGATCCTATACTCTGATCAAATTTTTCATATTTGGATCCCAGCCCCTCCTTTGTCTCTTCCTGCTTTACGATGAGAGATTGGTTGAATTGAGCCCTTTTCAAAGCTTATCTCAGTCATCAGACTAGGCTTTGCAAATCCAGCTAATGGAGTAGTTGTTGGTTTGAACACAGCTTGAGCTTTGTCAGAGGTTGTGTCTTTCTTTGCATCCTTATTAACTTGAGCTATGTCAGAGGTTAATCTTTCTTTTTGAGGTTCTGCAACATGAGCTTTGTCAGAGATTGCAGCTTCTAATTTCTTTTCCTTTACAACTTGATCTTTGTCAGAGGTTGTAGACTTCTTCTTATCCCAGCCTTTCTCCAGATGTTCATCTACTTTGCTTTTGCCCTTAGATGTATATTCATCTTCAGAATATACCTTTTTGACTGGTAAACTCTGATCAGCAACAGTAGCTTCTTTGATCAATATCCCTTTTTCTTTTGGCTTGATATTTGAATTTGCAGGCTTTTGGATCTTTCCAGAGTTTATGGCTTCAATATGTTCCTTTTTCAGCTCAGCTTCCTCTGCAGCAATCAACTCCAAATCCAATTTGGCTTCTGGATTTTCTTGTTCAAAGACCAATCTAGCAAGTTCTTCATCAATCAATGGTCTATCTGATCCAGCCACTGGTCTTTGCTTTGACCCAGATGTGACATTATGTGTTGGCACTGGAACAGACTTTTGCTTAGATTTTGAACTGTCAGAGTTTGAAACTCTTCCACCAGTCCCTGCTTGAAATCTCTTGTTCTTTGTGAAGTCATCCGCATCATCATCGTCATTCTTCTTTCTCTTCAGAGTTTGAGTAGTAGACTTGCATTTGACCTTAGCTACTCTCTCCCCCTTTTTGACATCATCCTCATCAGGAATCAGTATAGAAGTTATCAGAGAAAGTGAAGATTGGATGGCTTCAAGCTGCTTGGACATCTTCTCTTGAGTTGATTCAATGATGGTCATCCTCTTGTCCAGGGATTCATTTGCAGACACCAGCTTCTGAACATTATCTTCAGAGGTAGTAGAGTCCTTTTCTTCTCCATGTCATTTGTCTCCTTGATATTAGCCACTTCTGTTCTGAGACCATCTATTGATTTAGATGTCTGGGCATGAGCAGGATGAAATGTCTTCAGATAGAGAATTGTGCCTTTGAGGCTTGACATAACATCAGAGTTTGAAATTTTATTCTCTGCCATAGATAAGAATTCTTCAGCTTTAGTTGGCTCCAGAGAATGCTGGTGGCTCAGCCAGAGTTTATCCCATACTTCATTTGGTGGATCAACCTGAAGATCCCTGGGAAGTGGCTCAGAGTCTGTGTTCAGAGTTTGTAGCCTGGCATTATACTGGCTGGTAGACTCCCACTTTTGTTGTAGATGTGACAAAGGAGTTTCATCATCATTGTCATCATCTGAACTGCCATCATCCTCAGTATCATCTTGTGTAGATTTCTCAGCATCTTGAACAGGATCAGGAACAGACTTTGCTTTATCTGACTCAATTAATGGGAGCAACAGAGTTTGGCTTAATAGATTCTGCACCAGTCATTGCAAGGGACTGTAGTGCTTCCATTGCAACCTTGTCAGATTCTTCAACTACAGTATCTGACCTGTAGTTTTCAGGAGCTGTATCATGAACAATGGCATCCTCAGGAATCTTCATTGGAGATTGAGGAATTGGAGTTGGGGTTCCATGATCAGATATGGGAGATTTGGGATCAGACACTGCTGTTTCAGCTTCAGCTGTAGCTTGCTCCTTGCAAACAATTTCTTCATCTACTTCAGATGAAGTAGAAGATGCTGTAGGAGATGTTAGAGGAACAGCTTGGATAGGAAGCACCATCAGAGCTTGAGAATGTTCAGCAACTAGAGTTGATGGTGTTTGCTCTTCCTCAACTGTGAAGTCTGTTATTTCAGTGATTGGGACTTTTGCCCTCGCAGGCTTTTGAGCCCTTCTTTTGAATCTGGCTGGCTTTTGTTGAGGACTGGTCTGAACAGGGTCAGAGTTTGTTGGAGGAATAGGTTCAGAGTTTACTGCATGTGCAGGTTCAAGATCATCATAGTCATAGGCTGCAACCAGTCTTCTTCTTTTTTGCTTTTGAGGAGAAGCAGCTTCAGAGTTTACACGATCAGTGTTTACAGCATCAGAGTTTGCTGGTTTATCAGACTTTGTCTGCAGAACTTGTGTAGCAACAGAGGTTCTGGTCTTCTTGGTAGAGGGGTTTTCATCAGACATTGTAGCCTTTTTAGGCCTGGATGCAGAAGTTCTGGGTTGTTTGAAATTGTAGGAGAGACTGGAGGTTGAGGCTGTTGTGATTTAGGTTGTTGTTGTACTGGGGGCATATTCATCCTAGCTCTAACTTGAGCTGGAATTAGAAGAGGTCTTTGAATTGGATACTTCTCATCCTTGGAGATGAGGTCCTTAAACACTCTTTTATGAAGCCTGAATGGCTTGATCTCATCATCAGCATCAAAATCAACCTCACCAACAGTAGCATTAAACAATAATTGACAGAATCTTGAGAAGTATATGACTTGTCTATTCTCATGCATTCTTTCACCAATATTTCTAAGAACTAATCTACCAAAATCAAAATTAGTAGAGTAGATCAGAGAATACCCAATCTGCAGCATGTCCATTGGTATGGCATCCCAGTTTGTAGACTTCTTTTGAAAAGCCCTGGTGATGCAGTCGAAAAAGAAACTCCATTCCCTTCTGAGCCCTGGACGCTTCAGTTGTCCCAATTTGTCGAGTGATTCACTGTAGCCCAAATCAGTCATCATTGTTCGAAGATTTGCATCTCCATTAGAGATGAAAGCAGTGTCGAGCTCTGGCAGGTTGAATGCTGTTCTGACTGTGGCTGGAGTAACAAAATACTCCTCCCCTTCATATGAGAACACAATTGATGGTGATCCATCTTCACCACCATTGTCATACTTACCCGTCCTCCAAAAATTTATGATTTGGCTTCCTGAGAGTCTAGCATGAGCAGTAAGAGCGGTAGCAATGGCACTCTGTGCAAGAAATTGCTGCATGGGATGATAATCCCTTGGAGCGTCGGCAGTGTTTAGAATAGCAGCATGGTTATTGGTAACAAATTCCACACCTGCAAAGATGAATGCTGTAGTGGCCATGAGAACAGAGTTTATGAAAGAAGGTGTTTGAGGAGGTGTGTGAGAGAAGATTTGAATTTCAGAGAGAAGAGAGTAAGAGTTTGTGAAGAGAGTGTGTGTAAGGATTAAGTGTATAAGTGAATAATGAGCAATATAATCTGATGTGATAAACTCTTCAGATTTTGTGTAGCTGTACACGCATGGCTCTTTGTTCTCTTGGACACCTGTCAGATTTTAACTGGTAGATGAGAGTTAGTGGGATTGAGAAAAGAGAGTAATAATCATGAGCGCAGTAAAACATGTGCAGTTATAAATGCTGATTACACGTTCTCCTATTAAAATGTTTTTCATGTAAACCCACTAACAATACATCCGTTTGGAATACTCCCTTCATATTCTCTGAATATTTGAACTCCTGTAATGTAGAAGAGTTTAGAAAATCACGATCAAATCTCTCGAATTTTAAACTCTGAGATTTAAAGAAAATAAATTCTAAATACCTCAGAATAAAGACATAATTTCAGAAAATTCATCAAAAAAAGTCAGAGTTTGTCACAAAATCTATAGCTCAATAATGTGCTTGTGAAATAATGTGTGTGATTTAATCAGAGACTAGAGAATTTCACAATTTCGTAATTATAAGGTAGACAATAATAATTTATTTAAACTCTCAAGACATAGACAAAAGACATACTCTGATGGAGAAATATATAAAATAAACTAACCCCCCTTTTTATATATATATATATATATATATATATATATATATATATATAGGACGCTTTTCAGTGTAAATGAATCACGACCTTTAAATATTATTTTGCAACAGTATTTCTCCAGTAATCAGAGATTGTGACTGGTCACCATAGATTATAAAATCTTGGCAATTACTTAATACCAGTAAGTGTTTGGGTCTTCCCAGTCACTGTCATATAGACATCTAAGATCTCAAAGGAGTACTATGCTTATTTACAGGGGTATATATATAGCATCAGAGTTTATAATCACTGTCTAATTTACCGAGAGAAAAAGCAAATTAGTCAGTCTCACTTATAATTAAGATATGTGAAGTAATAGAGTCTCAATGATATCAACATGCATATAGTGTAAAGTAGTAGCACAAAATTGAGATCAAGATTAAGGAACTAAACTGAGATTCATGATTACTAATTCATATCATGCTTCATAGTATCTTCACAGGTTTGTTTTCTCAGAAAAATAAAAAATGAGATCATTAAGCAAGATTCAGAGTTTACAAACATCAGAGAATATCGTCAGAGAATGACGATCAGAGAATATCGTCAGAGTATAGCACACAGAGTATATCATCAGAGAATATCATCAGATTTTAACAAACAGAGTATATCATGGCATGTATGTGAGTACTACATATGAGAGATTGACAATATAAACTTGAAAGGTCTAACCAATATGTTTTACTCAGTGCCTGATATCATCCCTAGCTCATTTACCAGCCTAGTAAAGGTTGCTTCACTAAGTGGCTTGGTGAATATATCTGCTAGCTGCTGTTCAGTGGGGACAAAGTGAAGTTCAATTGTTCCTTCCTCCACATGCTCCCTTATAAAATGATATCTTATACTGATGTGCTTTGTCAGAGAATGTTGAACTGGGTTTCCTGTCATAGCAATAGCACTTTGGTTATCACAATAAATAGGAATATTAGAGAAGGATAACCCATAGTCCAGCAATTGATTCTTCATCCAAAGAATTTGAGCACAGCAGCTGCCTGCAGCTATATACTCTGACTCTGCTGTTGATGTTGAAATGGACTTTTGCTTCTTGCTATACCAAGAAACAAGTCTTCCAACCAGAAATTGACAACTCCCACTTGTGCTTTTCCTGTCAATTTTGCAACCTGCAAAATCTGCATCAGAGTATCCAATTAGACTGAAATCTGATTCTCTAGGATACCATAATCCCAGTGATGTGGTTCCCTTGAGATATCTGAATATCCTCGTTACTGCAATCAGATGAGGCTCTCTTGGATCTGCCTGAAATCTTGCACATAGACATGTGGCATACATGATGTCTGGTCTACTGGCAGTTAGATAAAGCAAAGATCCAATCATTCCTCTATAGTTTGTGATATCCACTGATGCACCAGTATCTTTGTCTAGTTTGGTTGTTGTTGCCATAGGAGTAGTTGCAGCTGAACTGTCTTGCATACCAAATTTCTTCAAAAGATTTCTGGTATACTTGGCTTGATTTATAAAAATCCCATCTTCAGTCTGTTTAACTTGTAAACCCAGAAAATAACTGAGTTCCCCCATCATGCTCATTTGGTACCTAGACTGCATGAGCTTGGCAAATCTTTGACAGAGTTTAGCATTAGTGGAGCCAAAAATAATGTCATCAACATAGATTTGAACTAAGAGCAGATCATTACCATGATTCAAATAAAACAAGGTTTTATCTATGGTACCTCTTGTAAATCCACTTTCAAGAAGAAATTGAGCTAGAGTTTCATACCATGCCCTTGGAGCCTGCTTTAGTCCATAAAGTGCTTTGTCCAATCTGTAGACATAGTCTGGATGCTTTAGATCCACAAATCCTGGAGGTTGTTCAACATATACCTCCTCATCCAGTTTCCCATTTAGAAAAGCACTTTTGACATCCATCTGAAATACCTTGAATTTCTTGTGAGCAGCATAGGCCAGAAAGATTCTGATTGCCTCCAATCTTGCAACTGGAGCAAATGTCTCATCATAATCAATACCTTCCTGTTGTGAATATCCTTTTGCCACAAGCCTTGCTTTATTCCTTGTAATGACACCCTCACTGTCAGTTTTGTTTCTGAACACCCATTTTGTACCAACTATGGATCTGTCTTTAGGTCTTGGTACTAGGGTCCATACTTTGTTTCTCTCAAACTCATTTAGCTCCTCTTGCATTGCTTGAATCCAGTCAGCATCTTGAAGAGCTTCCTCCACTTTCTTAGGTTCAGTTTGTGACAGAAAGCAATGATGTAGACACTCATTTGCTGTAGCTGTCCTTGTTTGCACACCTGCTTCTGGATTGCCAATTATTAAATCAGGTGTGTGAGATTTTGTCCACTTCCTAGCATGTGGAAGTTGACCATTTTCATCATTGGATCCTCCCCCTTGATCCATGCTCTCCTGATTCTGTTGATTATTCTCTGTAGCTCCCCCTAAATTTGTGCTATCAGAGTTTGAATCAGTATTCTCTGATGAGTTTGAGTCAGCATTCTCTGATGAGTCTTGGGTAGAGTCTGAAACATTCTGATGCTCCCCCTCAACAATTGCTTCATTATCATGAACTTGTAAATTTTCACCAGAGTTTGCTGTATTTTGTTCACAGTCAGAGTTTAACTGTTCATCAGAGTTTGTTGAATCAGAGAATATTTCTTCATTTTCAAAATATAGTTCTTCATGATCATCCATATCTGCTAATCCCATGATTCTTTTGTC
Organism: Daucus carota subsp. sativus; assembly: GCF_001625215.2. Lineage (NCBI taxonomy): Eukaryota > Viridiplantae > Streptophyta > Magnoliopsida > Apiales > Apiaceae > Daucus > Daucus carota. The sequence continues at coordinate 2,487,097 of NC_030386.2, read as the reverse complement.
ATCAAATGACACATGTATAGATTCCATGATCACCTTGGTTCTGAGGTTGTAGACTCTGAAGGCCTTTGTTGTCAGAGGATAACCTACAAAAATGCCTTCATCAGCTTTTAAATCAAACTTGGTAAGCTGTTCTGGATGAGTCTTCAATACAAAGCATTTGCACCCAAATATGTGAAAGTACTTCAGATTTGGCTTCTTTTTCTTCACCATCTCATATGGGGTCTTGCCATGCTTATTAATCAAGGTTACATTTTGAGTGAAACAAGCTGTTTGAACAGCTTCTGCCCAGAAATAAGTAGGTAGTTTAGCCTCATCAAGCATAGTTCTGGCAGCTTCTATAAGAGTCCTGTTTTTCCATTCAACTACACCATTTTGCTGTGGTGTACCAGGTGCAGAGAATTGTTGCACTACACCTCTTTCTTTGCAGAACTCTTCCATTGTTGAATTTCTGAACTCAGTTCCATTATCACTTCTAATGATCTTCACTTTGTCTTCAGATCCATGATCCAGTTGCTTCACATGATCCATCAGATGCAAGGCTGTTTCATCTTTAGAGTGAAGAAAATATACCCAAGTGTATCTGGTATACTCATCAACAATGACAAGAGCATATTTCTTCCTTGCAATGGATGGTACATTAACTGGTCCAAATAGATCAACATGTAGAAGATAATATGGTTTCTTTATTGAGAATTCAGTCTTACTCTTGAAAGATGCCTTTCTCTGCTTGGCCTTTTGACATGAATCACATAATCCATCAGATGTGAGTAGTGATTCAGGGAGTCCTCTCACAAGCTTTTTCTTTATAAGCTCATTTATAGAGTTGAAATTGAGATGTGAGAGTTTCTTGTGCCACTTCCAACTTTCTTCTGCAGAGATTCTTGTAGACAGGCAGATTGTTTTTCCTTCAGAGTTTGTAGGCAAGTGGATTTCATAAATATTCCCATGTCTGTGAGCAATCACTGCCACTTTGCCTGTTGACTTGCTTACTATCTCACTGTGTTCTTCATAGAAATCAACATGATATCCTCTGTCACAGATTTGACTGACAGAGAGTAAATTGTGTTTTAGCCCTTGAACAAGAGCTACATTTGATATGATGACATTTCCAAGATTGATGTTGCCATATCCCAGAGTCCTTCCTATGTTGCCATCTCCATAAGAAACACTTGGGCCAGCCTTCTCCACAAACTCTGACAGCAGGGACTTATTTCCAGTCATGTGTCCTGAACATCCACTGTCCAAGACTAGAATATTCTTCCTGTTGCCCTGCAATCACAAAGACCACTAATTGTTAGTTTTAAGGACCCAGACTTGCTTGGATCCCTTGGCCTTATTAAGTTTGTTAGCTTTTGCAGCGGAATAATTATTATTATCAGAGTTTGAGCTAACAGACTTTGCAACAGAGTTTGTACTAGAAACAGAGTTTGTACTTGCAGAGCTTTTATTAACCTTTAAAGAAGGTTTCAATTGATAATAATCATAATACAAACTATGATATTCTATGCAAGTATAAATAGAATGCCATAAACTACCACAATGAAAACATGGATCTTGTGGTTTATATCTAATACTACTTTTTCTAACTCCAGACTTTGTAGGTAAAGAGTTAATGTCCTTGTTCTTCCTGCAAAAATTAGCAAGATGATTAGTATTCCCACAGTTATGGCATGTCTTCCTAGGTGCATTTGGAATAGGCATGTAGTTATTACTCTTGTCTATTCCAATCTTGCCATTTCTAATATTTTTCCTAGGCTCCCTGTTTTTATCATCAGACTTTACCTCTTTAAGCTTATGTTTAAGCTGTTTCTGAGTCATCAGTCCTATGTTAACCTGTTTGGGCTTATCAGATTTTAAATTGTTGTTAATCTCTGATTTTGGTCTATTCTGTTTAGACTTAGAGGATTCAGCAACAAATTTAACAGGTTTAACCTTAGGTTTTTGAGTTTTAACAAACTCTGTTTTTGATGACTCAGCTTCTGTGTTATCAGTGTAACCTAGTCCCTTCTTCAAGTTTCCACTACCTAAGATATCCTGAGTAGTTTTGCCTGAATTAGTCCATGTCTTAATGATCTCCCTTTCCTTAGCAAGTTCTGATTGAAGAGATGCATACCTCTTTAATAATTCATCTTTGATAATGACAGCATCATCTCTTTCTTTCTGAACTTCCAACATTTGAACTAATTCTTTTTCTAGATAATCATTCCTTTTCTTCACACTTAGAGTTTCAGATTTTAATCTTTCATTTTCTAAAGTCTGATCTCTAAAGCTGATATGCAAAGTTTTAAGAAACAATCTTAACTCAGTTATATCTTCAGTATCAAAGGCAAGAGTAGAATGAGGTACCTTTGCAGCAGATTCAGAGTTGTTGTCAGTGTTTGCCATCAGAGCATAATTGACTTCTTCCTCTGAATCAGATGTATCTGTCCAGTTTCCTTTCTTGGTGATAAAGGCTTTTTCTTTTTCCTTCTTGGCTTTCTTGCATTCAGATGCAAAGTGACCCTTTTCACCACAGTTGAAACAGGTATACCTGTCAGCCTTTCCAGCTTTCCCTTCCTTGCCCTCATTCTTCTTGAAGTTCTTCTTATCATAAACTATGTCAGAGTTTCTGTCTTTCCTTGAAAAACTTTTGCCTTTGTTAAACTTTTTGTAGGCCAGCTTCTTGAAGCTTTTCACCATCAATGCTGCTAACTGCATCATCTCATCATCACTTTCTTCAGAGTCTGAGGGAACATCAGAGTTTGAGTCATCAGAGTTTGATGACTCAATGTCAGACTTTGTGACATGAGTTTTTCCCTTTCTTTTAGCAGCCTCCTCTTGAACTTTTAGAGCAACAGACTTTGATTTTCCTCCTTGACGTTTGCTCCTCTGCTCCATCTCAAGTTCATGAGTCTTCAGTCTTCCATAAACATCATCAAGAGACATTTCTCCAAGATCAAGATTGTCTCTTATTGTGGTGACTTTCAAATCCCATTTTTCAGGAAGAGCTAGAAGGAATTTGAGGTTTGAGTCTTCAAGATCATATTCCTTGTTCACCAGAGATAAGTCATTCAACAGTTTGACAAATCTGTCATACAGATCTGTCAGGGACTCACCAGATTTTGAGTCAAAGTGCTCATACTCCTGTGTAAGGATTGTTTTTCTGTTTTTCTTAATGGCCTGAGTTCCTTGACATCTAGTTTCCAGAGCATCCCAGATTTGTTTAGCAGTTTTGCACCCAATCACCCTATTAGACATTGCATTATCAAGGGCACTGTGCAGAAGGTGTTTCACTTTAGAGTCTTTACCAATTGACAAGATGTCCTCAGGGGTATAATCTTTCTTTTCTTTTGGAACCATCTTTTGAGGTTCATCTGCAAGCCCAACAGAGAGCTTGGTGGGCATATGTGGTCCATCATAGATCCTGTCAAGGTATTCTGGATCAACAGAGTCTAAGAATATGATCATTCTCTCTTTCCAGACTGGATATTCAGATGCCTTAAGGATTGGAACTCTGAAGGATGAAGCTTGTGATTTTTCAGACATGATTGTGATTAAGATCTCACTGTAGTAATCTTAACAGAGCTGGCTGTGATACCACTTGTTAGGTCCTATAAATTCACTATATAAGATGATATAGTGATCACAATCTTTATCACAGTATAACAATATAAGAGCTTGAAAACAATAAACTCTTATTCACAAAGCTTTAATGGTTACAAAAACTCTCTCAGTGATTTATATTGTATCACTAAGAGCTGCTAGGGTTCTTAACAATGTACTCGATAACTCAACTCTTATAGAGTAACCCTAATCTGTGTTTATATAGACACAGTTACAAAATCAATCTCTGATTTGATATCCTATAAATCAGCTATGTATTCTATCAATCAAAGATTGCTCCAGTTTTCTGTTTAGTTTCCATAGTCAGCAAATCACTCCTCAGCTTCTATCCTTCCTTGAAGTATATCCGCTTCTGAGCTCTTTCCACGTGTAAACTCTGACGAGTCTTGACTATGTAAACTCTAATCAGACTTTATCAAACTCTGGTCAGACTTTACTAAACTCTGATCAGCTTTACTAAACTCTGATCAGCTTCCAGCTTAAACTCTGATCATTCCTGTTCTAAAACAAACTTTAAGAACATTTTTAGTAAAGATCAAAAATATATATGGCATATTACATATAAGAAAGTATAGATTAAATTATAAAGATAAATAAAAAATATATGAAATATTCAATACAGAATAATAGACCCTTAATACAGATAATACTTATATGTGTGTGTATTATAGAAAGTCATAAGCACGATAAATTATGAATTAATTTAATAGAATTTAAAATTATAAAATACCCATTTACAAGCATTATATATTTGTATTTTAGAAATATAGTAAGCATGCCTTTTGTTTTGTATAAGTATTTGGATTTTCTCCTTTCAGGTAAGACAAAAAATTGAGAAAATAAACAAATGATATACATTGCAAATATATTAATTTATGTATAATGTGTAATTTGTTAAGTTTTTTTTACATACATACTCTGGTGGTGGAGACATAATCACAAATCCTCCTCCCTTTGTCATTAGCAAGCACAATACACATATTTTGCATTAAAATATGATACTTTTAGCAGATTGATTATTTTATATATAGAATATTTATTATTTATATTTATTAAGTAAAAATATGATATAGAATTAATGAGTGTTTTAAATTTATTTAAATAAAGATATAAATATTTTTAAATGATATAAATTATATTTGAAAATTATAATGTAAAATTTATTAGTTCTAAAAACTATCATATAAAAGGACACATCAAAAACAATTATGGGATTCCTTGAAGAGAAAATATCAAGGGAATAAAAGAGTTCAGCGTGCCCAACTCCAAACACTCCGTGGAGTTTTTGAGATTCTGGAGATGAAAATTGGTAAATCAGTAAATGCTGGAGAAGATATGTTAGATGTGAATATTATTGAGAAATCTTACGCACTTTGACGGAGAATTTCAATTATATTGTTTGCTCCATAGAAGAGTCAAAGGATATAGATCACTGGATGAATTGTAGAGCTCATTGCTTGTACATGAGCAGAATATAGAAAGGTTAATAGTGAAGAACAGACCCTTAAAGCTACAAGTGGTGAAATAATCGGGGGAAGAGGACGTGGATATACTAGAGGCAGAGAGGAAGAGGACGCCGAGAAAGACAACCTTTCACTAAGGCCAACATCGAGTGCTCAAGTGTCACAAGTTTGGTCCCTTTCAGTATGAGTGCCCTAACTCAGATAAATTAAAATGTCAACTTTGCAGAGTTTGATTAAGAGATGGTACTCATGGCTCATGTTGAGATGGATGATTACATAAAAGAATGGATGTGGTTTTTGGACTACGGATGTAGAACGAGGAACCTTTCATTTGGATGTAATATTATTCATAAAAGATGTGTGAAACTCGATGTATAATAATTTTACGAATTTCGTCTAACGATAGAGTGATATTTTTTATATAATTTTTTAAATTAACTCATTTGAGTCAGTTTTGTAATCAGTGACCCACTTGATGCATTTGAACATAAGTGACCTATTTGATAATTAATCCATTGTGTAAATATGATTGGGATGAAAGTTGTAACAAAAAATATAATGATAGTGTTAAGATGAATGTAACGTAATGGATAAAATAGTAATTTTAAAATTAAGTGTTCAACAACGAGTAAAATGGAAATTTCCAATTAAAAGTAAAACTAATATAAAAAGATAAGACGAGTGTTAGGCATCAATTAATCCCTAATTGAAAAACTAAAGACTAATCATTCGAAAAAAGGCGGTCGCTCGTGCTAGTCATAGTCTTACAAAGTCCTTCAATCTCGAAATCGTTGTTCCTTCATGGTAAGTACTCGATTCGCACTTCTTCTCTTCAGGGGATCTAGATTTGTATATTTTATTATATGTGGATGGTATCTGGTGTTGTATAAGTGCTTGATTCTCAATTCTCAGTATTGGATCTAGATTTGTATACTTTAGTTATATATAGATGGCACGTGTTTTGGTATAATTATGAGATATTGTAGCCGATCAATTTGATTTACGGTGCCAAAAAGCTTGAGAAGCTTGAGTTAGCAACTCTTATAGTAACAAGGATGATGAATTTATTTATTTGCCATTTATTTCAGCTTATGAAATTTATACATTAAATTATATATCAATTTATCCAATTTTAGTATATACTCACACAATCATATCTCACATATAATAGAAACCTTTAAATTAATAATTTGTAAAGAGATTGTCTCTTTAAATTGATAAAAACATTCTAGGCATAAGTCAAGATATATATTGACATTAAGCAATCCATGAATTTGAAATTAAAATTTTTAAAGTAAATTATAGTGTTTAATCTTGGCTCAACCCTTATATAAAGCGATCTTTATAATTATATACATATCTTTTTTTTTTTGAAAGAATTATATACATATCTTATACACTTTATGGATATGAATTGTTATGGAATATTAAAAAAATGAAGGTGAAATTCGTGTTTTTGACTGCTCTTGTTTGACGAAATTCTACAGTCTTTATGAGATGCCTAGTACCTTTAACTTGAATAAAAATGACCAATTCAAAAACATAGTTCAAGTTGTGCGGGGAAGATACCTATATAGTAGTTTCTCAAGTCTTTGAAATAATAGAATAAAAATAGGTATTTCAGATAGAATAGAGTTAATCCTTCATCTTTATTTTAAGTAGTCGATGCTTATGCATGAGTCTTGATAGTCATCTCTGAATATTTAGAATTTATATAGAACTCTACGGTTTTGAATTATTCTAATAGCTTCTTGATTGGGCTAGAAGTTACAAATATGGGCTTTGATGGAGGCCCGTGCCTTGATGTTTGACAACCCACTTATCTTAAGAGTCAGATGTACATTGGGCTTTTATTAAGCTTGATTGATTAATTATAAAAATAATAAATAAATTATAAAGCTAGCTCTTAATAAGTGGGTTTCTTCTCTTTTGGGCCTTTATTGTTCATAATATTTTAGTGTCATATTTTAACCCTTATCAGCTTTTATCAACCAACTTTCGAGAAAACATTAAAAGTTTTCGTGAATATTAGTTCAAAAGTCTCATATTATTTGAAAATTTTGCAGTGCTCCCGGATGTTTTATGACATTCTTTGGTTTATTTTTCCTGACCTAATTTTGTAATAGGGCCAAAAAGAAATCATTTTTGGATTATTTATTAATTTTCAAGATTTTTGTCTAATTAATTCTGATTTTTAGAATCATTTTATTGAACTCACAGTATTTTTGAAATCTCTAGATATAATTTTCATAATTATCTTTTAAATATTTCTTGTGGCATCGAGTATTTTGGAAATAATAAATATATATGTACACTCATGCATAAAATATTACTGATAACAACCTAATTTTTTTTTTCTAATTTGTATTAACTAAAATGAAACAACTAATAATTAAAAATCAAACTATCTTTCCTTTAATCCAAACTTCTCAACTTAAAATCTTTACTCAGCAACTTCGGCATTTCTTCAAACTTCACTGCTGGCATCGCTCCCCATACAAATTTTGATGACGTATAAGAATGTGCTTACTATAACCGTGGAAGACAGGGTTCTTGGTCAATCTATAGATGACTTGTTATCAACGTAAATTATCACTAAACTTGGGCCAACATCAGTATCTGTATTAACAAATTTCTTAACCAAATTCCTTGGCACATGCAGCAGCTGTGGCTGTCATTATTCAGTTTCACAAGAAGATAAGGCAACACACTTCTGCTTTTGAGACACCCATGTTATCAAATTCTCGTTCATGTAAAAAGACAAGCTTTTGAAACTTGGAGTGTTACTATTTTAAATTTTAAAATTTAAAATTTAAAATTTTAAAATATGCATATTTTAAAATTTTAAATTTTCTGTGTCTTATTCCCAGCCATGATCGACACACTCGGCAACATCAACAACTCAAAACTTAGCTAGCGATATAGGGTTCGAGTCATACGGGTTTGGAATACTATTTCATCCATTTCTGACAGGTTGCTGGCAGTGAACCTTATAGTGCTGGACAATGATGTATAATCTTTTTAACCTAAATCTATTTAACTTTATAATCGTTGAAATTGTTATAACCAAAGTATAAATATGATTTTTTTTGAGTACTATCAATCCTTGCTCATATACATTTGTTTCTATTTGTTTCGAGTACATAAAATTCTCATTCATGCCATTATTACCCCGGAAAAGTGGAACAACATGAAGTATAAGGCCCCTGTCGACGACTAAATGTATTGTATTCACACCTTCGACCGTTATGCATTCTGTCATGGCAGTTGAATATAATATCCCGGTGAATTACTTTCAGTTTACTCCAATCCCAGCAAACTGAACAATTACGTTATGTTAACACAAGAGATGATCACGGTGTGCATTGTATAAGTATACCGATTTGCTTCACTTTTTGTTTGACAGGTCACCAATTCGTGTTTAAAATTCTTAGTCTACTTCATCTAAAAAGTTTATGTACAAGCTAACATTTTTATGATACCTGTATGTCTTGATGAATTGCTGTAAATCCACAGATATAATAGGTGGGGTGGAGGATCCCGGTAATGTCTCCGACATACGTACTCGATTGGGTCAGAGGACGGGACACTCATTTACAATAACCGATGGTTTAGACTCCTGCAACATCAAAGTCTGGGAAGATCAGCAATCAAAGTTCCATGTGTTGTTCAACCAGAATCTGGACACCCGAGTTGTTGTGATATTGACATGCATGCGGTTTCAGCCTTTGTTACGTAAGGCACTGCATATTCAGCGTATACTTGGTCCACACAATTCACTGCAGCGATATACTTCTTAAGCAAGAACAGAAGTGCATAAAAGTCAAAAAGATATTGAGATGCAAATCGGAAACCATCCAGTTTTAATAGGGATAAACATTATGTTCTAGTTATACGAACATTAATCATGTATTTATAGGTGCAGAGACATGTGTGCTACTCTTTTCCATAATTAAATAATCTGGAAGAGGCAGATTAAAAAAATTTGCAAGCTACTACATTCCATAAATAATATGAAACAGAATCAGATTAATTTATGCCAAGATATATACCATATCAATTAATCTGAAACAAAAAAGTAGTTTTTATTTTTGATATTTTCTCTTTTTCCATAATTAAATAATGTGGAACAGAATCAGATTAAAAAAGTTGCAAACTACTATAGTTCATAAATAATCTGAAACAGTATCAGATTAATTTATGCCAAGATATATACCATATCAATTAATCTGAAACAAAAAAAGTAGTTTTTATTTTTGATATTTTTCATCCAAAAATTCCGGAAAATTAGAAAAATAGAACGGAGCTATCAGAGAGGCGCCACCTACAGCCCCTCGCTTCCCCTTTATATAAGTATATTGATTGATTGATGATTGATAGTAGCATCCATAATAAAGTTATATTATAAAACTAATTAAATAAACAACCACTATATTTGGTCCAACTATTGTTGTTCCTTTTTGCATAAAAAATTAACGGATTAGTTAACTTATTCAGTGATACTATCTTAAAATAAAAATTATTGTGTTACTTATTTTATATATATTTTTTATTTGAATTTGTGTAATCTAATATTAGAAATTAAAATACTCAAATAAGTATTTATAAAACTAGAAACGAAATGTATGTACATGTGATGTATATTATATATAATAATATGTATAATTTATGGAGTGATCATAAACAAAAATTTGAGTATCTTTAAATTATGTGATGTTATGTAATTATTTTATTTAGGTGACCTTTGGCTTGTGAAAGACTTTGTCCTTTAACTTGACTCTTGACCCTTCATTATACTTGTAACATATTTTTCATGGCCTATATAAAAGCATTTTGTATTGCTTGAAAGGATATGAAATTTTTTCTCTATTCTTGATGTGCGGAAAATAATACCTTTAAGTCGCAAGCGAATCTCGTTATAGTAATTTATGATTCGTCCACAGAGATTAAAATTATTTTCGAAATTCTTTACTATTAAGCTAGGCGGAATAGAACAATTAATTAGTGGAGGGGTTTTCTTTCTAAATTAAATCTAAGACTTTGAAAGGAATTTAAGGAAAACTCGGCGTGAGTATTTTAATCAAAACAAAAACTTAATTCTACCTACAAAATTTCAATTTGATTAATACAATAAATAAAGTAACGTCAAAGAAAATACAGCAAAACTCCATTAACCAGCCAAACAAAAGTAAACTCAAACCAAAAACTAAAACAAAGCAGACCCTGGCAATAATTTGAAGGATAAATTAAATAGAAATCCACAGAACAACAGCTCGACTCGGAACTATGTATCAACACACAGCCACCCGGTTGCCATGACTCAGTGCTCACTCACTACAACTCAGCTGTACTACGACTTAAAACAGAACTCAAAGCAACATAAACAGACTCTGGGCAACAACGCAGCAAATCCAAAACAAACCCAGCAGAAATGAACTCGAATATACACAACTCAGTACCAAAAACTAAACAGAGCAGAGACCACAGGAAATCGACACAGCAATGAGACCCAGCAAACATATAAAACGCAGTGGTACTCGACTAAAACAGCAACCGGAAGGAGTGAAAAGGATTCAAAAATGACTCGGTACTGTAGCCACAAACTCGACAAAACCCAGCTGAAAAAAATGGAACAAACTCTACTAAAACTCACTAAACTCAGAACAAACCCGGCTACAACGAGTCGAAGAAACAGAGCACAACTCAGCGAAGCACAACTAAAACACAGCAAAACTACTAGAAATCAGCCAACAACCAAAAAAACTAAGCCAAGAAACACAGGACTGCAGCAACTCGGAAAGCACGACTCTTGCGACTCGGAGTCAAACAGAAAACGCAGCACAGCTCGATTCAAATCAAGATTACAGCAGCAACTCGAAAACTGACTCTGGACTCAGCTACACTACCCAACAAATCAAACTCAGCAACTCAAACATGGCAGACTCGGCATAAATTAAACTCAGAACTCGACGCAAGAACTGCAACTCGGTAACAGCTACACTAGCTCAACCCAGTGGTGACTCGCTAGCGACTCAACAGTACAAAGCAAAGAAAAGAAACAAGGCTGACTCAGTTTAAACAAGGAAATGCAGAACCCAGCTAGCGACTGACACGGCGATAAACAACTCAACAAAAGCAAATTAACTCATCAATCAGAACAGCAGACAATCGACATTAAAATAAACAAAGGGTTTGGCTGGGGTTTTAAAACGAAAACGGAGGTGGGGGTTTTGTTAAAAGAAAACAGGGGAGATGATTTCAACAGGGGTTTCCAGATTTAGTTTTAAAAACTAAATGAAGAATAGGCAGAGTAATAAACAGAGTAACGCTTTTAACATATATTTTTTATATTTATTGGCTTACTACTTAGCAATTTAAGCAATAAAACCAAGAACAAGAAAATTTGGGGTTTTAGTTATAAACCCTATCGCAAATTGATTTTGTGCTAGGATTTTAATCACTTCCCGAAAGTAAATCTATAATTAATCAACTATTAACTAGGCTCCTTTCAATCCACAAGTAATTTTTAGTCTCGTGTGGTTAGAGATAGATTTCATAGCCTAGGAGTAAAAGTAAAGAGCAAGATTTAAGAACAAAAATGAATAATAAAGATGAATACTTGTATTGATATAAAAGTGATTACAAATTTAGAGTGCTACTACTAGATCTACTACACAGAAGAGAGGCTACTAAAAATAGAAAATCCTACGTAGGTTGAAACATGATGGGGAGATGTGTATTTATAGGGGGAAATTAGGGTAGAGGGGGGGTGTAGGTGTCCCATCTAGATGCTTCCTTGAGAATATTCCCCTATGATCCTTTTCTTCCCATCTTTTTCTCCTTTTTGCTTTATTATTTTATTTCTTCAATCTTTTGCAATTTTCCTAAAAAAGAGACAAATAAACAAATAAATAAGTGAGAACAAGCAATAATTAGGTACTTAAAAATATGAAAAATATGCACTTATCAAACTTTTCCATACCTATATTTTGCTCGTCCTCGAGTAAAATCAAAAGAAAAGAAAATAAATAAGTGATAACAAGCAATAATTAGGTACTTAAAAATATAAAAAATATGCACTTATCAAACTTCCCCATACCTATATTTTGCTCGTCCTCGAGTAAAATAAAAAGAAAAGAAAATAAACAATGAAAACTAGATGCGATTCCTAGGCTCCTTTTCGTAGGCGTGACGGGTGATTTTAGGTTCACCAACCCGTTAAACTCGTAAACCATCTCTACAACAGGAGTTTTGTCTCCTAAGGGTTTACAGAAGATATACCCATAAAATCTGTGAGACATTCTAGCAAGTGTCTACTCGACTCTACTCTAATTTCGCCAGTTTTAACAAAAAGCGTTTTTAAGGAAAATACGACTCAAAGACTCTTTTACTAATAATCAAGATACAGTTGTCTCTAATCTACTTGAATCGACACAAAAATTTACTCGAAATCCAAGGTGTGTAATGAATTTAAGGCCTTTGATGGATCCTAATTCTCTAAGAATATTTTCTCTTTTTCAACCAATTTTGAACTGACCCAATCTCTATCGAAACAAATATCTAGCCAAACTTCACAAACCCTTAGTCTTTTTTTTTCTCTTTTTTTTTCTTTTTTTGCATTGACTTTATTTTGTCCGTTTTCTTAGGCAAACAATGTTACCCATGTAGCAAGCTTTAGGTCAGTGACTCCCAAACCAAACGGTCTTAGGGCACTAGGTTTTGAAATCCCCCGACGGACTTAATAACTCGAGTAACAAAGGCCACAAAACGAGACTAGCCAATCTACTTTTGCCCATTTATCTAAAGATTTTATCTATAAAGAACAATGGGTATTGAAGTAGTTATTCCTTTTCTTTTTCTATCTCTTTTTTTTTCTCTTTTTCTCTTTTTTTATTCGCAAAGGTTCGATTCGACATTGTTTCAACATGTGGGTTCTCTCTCAGGTATCGAATAATATCACTAGATAATCTGTCCATCAAAGGTCTTGTGCAAATGTGTGTGCCGTCTTGGAATTACGAGTACAAATCGGTCGATACAAGCTTCAAAAAGACAACCTTACTCAACTACGTTCAAATTATCTAAAGGACACTACATAAATATACTTTTATGAAAACATGCTAACACCAACTATTCCTAAAGTTTAAGTGTTGCAAAGACAACTTATCTAAAACATCTCTATTTTTGGATTTTTCTATTTTTCATTTTTTAGGGTTTTTCATTTTTTAAGAATTACACTAAAGCCCTCCCCATACCTAAATCATGCATTGTCCTCAATTTATGCAAAAGAGAGAATTGAAATGTAAGAGTAAAGAGGAAAAATACCTGAATAGGAGATGAAGGGATTTTTATTAACTACTGAAGCAACTTACATGATCAAGGGTCGATGAGATGGATGACCTCTTCCTCCGAATCAACGGGCAATTCTAAAAATGGTTTAAGGCGTTGACCATTAACTTTAAAAATATTACCATTTTTAGGATCCTGAATTTCAACAGCACCATGAGGAAACACAACTTGAACAATGTAAGGACCATACCATCTAGAACGCAACTTTTCGGGAAACAAATGAAGCCTAGAATTGTAGAGAAGAACTTTTTGGCCGGGAGAAAAGGATTTTCTCAAAATAGTTTTATCATGGAAGGCCTTGGTTCTCTCTTTGTAAATTTTAGCATTTTCATAGGCATCATTCCTAAGCTCGTCCAACTCGGTCAATTGTAACTTCCGATGACTACCGGCGGTGGGTAAGTCGAAGTTCAATAACTCGGCCCTATGCTCTAACTCAACCGGCAAATGGCAAGCTTTACCATACACGAGTCTATAAGGAGACATTCCTAAGACGGTCTTAAAGGCGGTCCGATAGGCCCATAAGGCATCTATCAACTTGGTTGACCAATCCTTCCTATTCGAGTTGACCGTCTTTTTTAAGATTTGCTTGATTTGCCGGTTCGAAACCTCTACTTGGCCACTAGTTTGAGGCTGATAAGGGGTAGCCAACCTATGAGTGATGGAGTACTTCTTAAGAAGTGACTCGAATTGACGGTTCTTGAAATGCGTCCCTTGGTCACTACTGATAGCCCTAGGTGTGCCAAATCGAGAAAAGATATTCTCTTTAAGGAATCGAAGGACAACTTTGTTGTCATTAGACCGGGTCGGGATGGCTTCTACCCACTTAGAAACATAATCTACCGCTAGAAGAATGTAGAGGTGGCCAAACGAACTAGGAAAGGGACCCATAAGATCTATGCCCCACACATTAAAAAGCTCTATAACAAGGATTGGGCTCATAGGCATCATGTTTCTCCTAGTGATTCTTCCTAGATGTTGACACCTACTACATGCGGAACAATACTCGGCGGCATCCTTAAACAAACTGGGCCAATAAAAACCGCATTGGAGGATTTTAGCGGCGGTCTTCTTCGCACTAAAATGACCTCCACATGCTTGATCGTGACAAAATGAGAGGATTCTATGAAACTCACTATTTGGGACACACCTCCTAATGATTTGATCGGGACAATGTTTAAAGAGATACGGGTCGTCCCAAAAGAAATGTTTCACTTGAGAAAAGAACTTGGCTTTATCATTCTTGGACCATGTCGAGGGAATGTCACCGGTTGCTAAGTAATTGACAATGTCGGCGAACCAAGGGAGAGTGGAAATCGAGAGAAGGTGTTCGTCGGGAAATGACTCGCTTAAGGGCAAGTCGTTAGTGGAACGACCGACCTACCAGCCTTGATCGTTAGCCGTTGCTACAGAAGCGGGCGAGCTCCTGGAGAAGAAAATCAATATATCACTTATGGAGAGTCTTATCAATTGTCATGAGTACCAATTTGGCACAAAATATTAGTCATATAAATAGTTTTGTAAAGTAATATGAGGTTTAGCGGTCATGAATTGATAAATAAGAAAGAGAATGATATTCTCTCTTTCTCTCTCTCTCTCTCTCTCTCTCTTATTTTTCTAGTAAATCAAGGAGAAGTGAGGTAAAAATATTGTTAATCAAATAGAAGTGAGGTAAAAATATTGTATTGTAATCATTGCCCCTTATTTGTAATATTTTCAGAGCAATTAAGTTAATATTCTATAATAATGATGCATAGTTGTATCAACTTATCTTGTTTTTAACAACTTTAGCTCGAGCGGGAGGAAGACTCTTATTGGTAGCCTATATCAAGACGAGGATTCTAAGAAATCTGTTATAGATCGGGCAGAAAAAGTGCTTCAAAGCATACCAGTTCAATATCCTAAATTTTCAAAACCGATGGTTCAATCCAATATTTCCAACAGTTTTTGGTTGGTATGCATCTCATACTCTCCTAGTAAAACTATTTGCTTATTGGTTTTGTAGACAAAGTCATTATTATTGAATTAAAAATTTTCTTTTGTATTTATATCGAATATAGATATTATTAGTCGACTTCTGTAATTTGTACATGCCAAGTGAAGATGCTAAAGTTGTCTTGGTTGATGAAGCTGGCCAAGAGAGAGACACAACATATCTAGCAAAACACCATGGTCTGAGTGCTCGTTGGAAAAGGTTTGCAAGGGAGCATGAGCTTGTGAGAGGAGATATATTGGTATTTCATATGATCACACATTACATATTCAAGGTATTGTTTTTCTCATTTAGATACTTTGTTTGTACATGTTGAAGTTCCACCCTTAATATAATTCGATCGTGCATTTACTCATGCGTAACGGTTGACATATGTAAGGGTGGAACAAAGTATCTAAATGAGAAAAAAAATATCTTGAATATGTATGGTGCGGTCATCTGAAAGACCAATACATCTCTTTTCACGAGCTCATGCTCCGTCACAACCCTTTTCCAACCAGCACTCAGACCATGGTGTTTTGCTAGATATGTCGTGTCCCTCTCTTGGCCAACTTCATCCACCAAGACGACTTTAACATTTTCACTCGGCATGCACAAATTACCAAAGTCAGCTGATAATATCTATATTCGAAATAAATACAAAAGAAATTTTGTAATTTAATAATGACGACTTTGTCAACAAAAGTAATAAACAAATACTTTTAAGAGAAGAGTATGAGATGCATACCAACCAAAAACTGTTGGAAACATTGAAGTGAACTATTGGTTTTGAAAATTTAGGATATTGAACGGGTATGCTTTGAAGCACTTTTTCTGCCCGATCTATAACTTTCTTCGAATCCTAGTCTTGATATAAGCCATTAATAAGAGTTCGCTTCTGGCTCGAGCTAAATTTGTCAAAAACCAGATAAGTTGATAGAACTATGAATCATTATTGAAGACTATTAGCTTAATTGCTTTTAGAATATTACAAATAAGGGGCAATAATTACAATAGAATATTTTTACCTCACTTCTCCTTGAACAACTAAATTGCCCGCTAGTGAACACAAGACAACTTTACTATTTAGTTTAGTTTAATCAAATAACAAAATTATGTATGAATGGCATATTACATATAAGAAAGTATAGATTAAATTATAAAGATAAATAAAAAATATATGAAATATTCAATACAGAATAATAGACCCTTAATACAGATAATACTTATATGTGTGTGTATTATAGAAAGTCATAAGCACGATAAATTATGAATTAATTTAATAGAATTTAAAATTATAAAATACCCATTTACAAGCATTATATATTTGTATTTTAGAAATATAGTAAGCATGCCTTTTGTTTTGTATAAGTATTTGGATTTTCTCCTTTCAGGTAAGACAAAAAATTGAGAAAATAAACAAATGATATACATTGCAAATATATTAATTTATGTATAATGTGTAATTTGTTAAGTTTTTTTTACATACATACTCTGGTGGTGGAGACATAATCACAAATCCTCCTCCCTTTGTCATTAGCAAGCACAATACACATATTTTGCATTAAAATATGATACTTTTAGCAGATTGATTATTTTATATATAGAATATTTATTATTTATATTTATTAAGTAAAAATATGATATAGAATTAATGAGTGTTTTAAATTTATTTAAATAAAGATATAAATATTTTTAAATGATATAAATTATATTTGAAAATTATAATGTAAAATTTATTAGTTCTAAAAACTATCATATAAAAGGACACATCAAAAACAATTATGGGATTCCTTGAAGAGAAAATATCAAGGGAATAAAAGAGTTCAGCGTGCCCAACTCCAAACACTCCGTGGAGTTTTTGAGATTCTGGAGATGAAAATTGGTAAATCAGTAAATGCTGGAGAAGATATGTTAGATGTGAATATTATTGAGAAATCTTACGCACTTTGACGGAGAATTTCAATTATATTGTTTGCTCCATAGAAGAGTCAAAGGATATAGATCACTGGATGAATTGTAGAGCTCATTGCTTGTACATGAGCAGAATATAGAAAGGTTAATAGTGAAGAACAGACCCTTAAAGCTACAAGTGGTGAAATAATCGGGGGAAGAGGACGTGGATATACTAGAGGCAGAGAGGAAGAGGACGCCGAGAAAGACAACCTTTCACTAAGGCCAACATCGAGTGCTCAAGTGTCACAAGTTTGGTCCCTTTCAGTATGAGTGCCCTAACTCAGATAAATTAAAATGTCAACTTTGCAGAGTTTGATTAAGAGATGGTACTCATGGCTCATGTTGAGATGGATGATTACATAAAAGAATGGATGTGGTTTTTGGACTACGGATGTAGAACGAGGAACCTTTCATTTGGATGTAATATTATTCATAAAAGATGTGTGAAACTCGATGTATAATAATTTTACGAATTTCGTCTAAAGATAGAGTGATATTTTTTATATAATTTTTTAAATTAACTCATTTGAGCCAGTTTTGTAATCAGTGACCCACTTGATGCATTTGAACATAAGTGACCTATTTGATAATTAATCCATTGTGTAAATATGATTGGGATGAAAGTTGTAACAAAAAATATAATGATAGTGTTAAGATGAATGTAACGTAATGGATAAAATAGTAATTTTAAAATTAAGTGTTCAACAACGAGTAAAATGGAAATTTCCAATTAAAAGTAAAACTAATATAAAAAGATAAGACGAGTGTTAGGCATCAATTAATCCCTAATTGAAAAACTAAACTAATCATTCGAAAAAAGGAGGTCGCTGGTGCTAGTCATAGTCTTACAAAGTCCTTCAATCTCGAAATCGTTGTTCCTTCATGGTAAGTACTCGATTCGCACTTCTTCACTTCAGGGGATCTAGATTTGTATATTTTATTATATGTGGATGGTATCTGGTGTTGTATAAGTGCTTGATTCTCAATTCTCAGTATTGGATCTAGATTTGTATACTTTAGTTATATATAGATCGCACCTGTTTTGGTATAGTTATGAGATATTGTAGCCGATCAATTTGATTTACGGTGCCAAAAAGCTTGAGAAGCTTGAGTTAGCAACTCTTATAGTAACAAGGATGATGAATTTATTTATTTGCCATTTATTTCAGCTTATGAAATTTATACATTAAATTATATATCAATTTATCCAATTTTAGTATATACTCACACAATCATATCTCACATATAATAGAAACCTTTAAATTAATAATTTGTAAAGAGATTGTCTCTTTAAATTGATAAAAACATTCTAGGCATAAGTCAAGATATATATTGACATTAAGCAATCCATGAATCTGAAATTTAAATTTTTAAAGTAAATTATAGTGTTTAATCTTGGCTCAACCCTTATATAAAGCGATCTTTATAATTATATACATATCTTTTTTTTTGAAAGAATTATATACATATCTTATACACTTTATGGATATGAATTGTTATGGAATATTAAAAAAATGAAGGTGAAATTCGTGTTTTTGACCGCTCTTGTTTGACGAAATTCTACAGTCTTTATGAGATGCCTAGTACCTTTAACTTGAATAAAAATGACCAATTCAAAAACATAGTTCAAGTTGTGCGGGGAAGATACCTATATAGTAGTTTCTCAAGTCTTTGAAATAATAGAATAAAAATAGGTATTTCAGATAAAATAGAGTTAATCCTTCATCTTTATTTTAAGTAGTCGATGCTTATGCATGAGTCTTGATAGTCATCTCTGAATATTTAGAATTTATATAGAACTCTACGGTTTTGAATTATTCTAATAGCTTCTTGATTGGGCTAGAAGTTACAAATATGGGCTTTGATAGAGGCCCGTGCCTTTATGTTTGACAACCCACTTATCTTAAGAGTCAGATGTACATTGGGCTTTTATTAAGCTTGATTGATTAATTATAAAAATAATAAATAAATTATAAAGCTAGCTCTTAATAAGTGGGTTTCTTCTCTTTTGGGCCTTTATTGTTCATAATATTTTAGTGTCATATTTTAACCCTTATCTTTTATTGTTAGGTCCTATAAACTCACTATATTAACTTATATAGTGAACACAATCAATAACACAATATGACAATATAAGAGATTGAAAGCAGTAAACTCTTATTCACAAAGCTTGAATGGTTACAAAAACTCTCTCAGTGATTTATATATTATCACTGAGAGCTGCTAGGGTTCTGTAAAATATACTCGATAACTCAACTCATATAGAGTAACCCTAATCTGTGTTTATATAGACACAGTTACAAAATCAATCTCTGATTTGATATCCTATAAATCAGCTATGTATTCTATCAATCAAAGATTGCTACTGTTTTCTGTTTAGTTTCCATAGTCAACAAATCACTCCTCCGCTTCTATCCTTCCTTGAAGTATATCCGCTTCTGAGCTCTTTCCACGTGTAAACTCTGACGAGCCTTGACTATGTAAACTCTGATCAGACTTTATCAAACTCTGGTCAGACTTTATTAAACTCTGATTAGCTTCCAGCTTAAACTCTGATCACTCCTATTCTAAAACAAACTTTAAGAACATTAGTAATCATCAATTATATCTAACAATCTCCCCCAACTTGTGCATAAATATTTTATGTGCAAGTTAACAGATAATTGATGATGTCAAAACGAATAAGTCAAATGCAACAGAGTTTAGCTATATAACAGAAAACTTTTAAAACTTACAGATACTTTACTCCTTAGCTTCATAGACACCATTGGCTGTCTTTAAGTATTCTCTGAGGAGTTCTCTTTCAGCTTCTGTAAGTGCTGTGATCATCTGTCTCTTGATCTCTCTTAGCTCTGGATCTGAAACTCCAGTTTGATAGATTGCAGCTCTGAGATCATAGATCTTGTTTCTTCTCATGTCTTTATCCAGCCTGATGTAATAACCTTTGTCAGACTCTTCATTGAAACTAAGAGTACTGATTCCAGCTATTGTTTCTATTTTTGCTGAATTCTTCTTCATCTCAACTAGCTGTCCTTGATGATTGAAGTACTTAGGAATAAAAGGTCCAGCATTCTTGTTTCCTGTTATACCCATCTTCCTTCTGATTTGATCTTTGAGCAGATTTGAGATGTGTTGACATGACTTGTTCTTCACTTGAAATATGTGTGAAACATATCTCAATTCCTCCCAGTGTTTAGCATAGAGATCAGCTTCAATAACCCTAAACACTGTTCCATCAGACATGAAGTAGATAAGAATGTTATCACCTCTGTCATTCTTCACCAGTTGGACTGAATCCAGTTTGTCCATTCTTTCTTGCAATGCTCCAGTCTTGGGTGCACAGAGAGATGAGGGGTCTGTTGACATTGATCCTATACTCTGATCAAATTTTTCATATTTAGATCCTAGTCCTCCTTTATCTCTTCCTGCTTTTCGATGAGAGATTGGTTGAATTGAGCCCTTGTCAAAATTTATCTCAGTCATCAGACTTGGCTTTGCAAATCCTGGCAATGGAGTTGTTGTTGGTTTGAACACAGCTTGAGCCTTGTCAGAGGTTGTGTCTTTCTTTGTTTCCTTATTAACTTGAGTTGTGTCAGAGGTTAATTTGTCTTGTTGTGATTCTGCAATATGAGCTTTGTCAGAGATTGCAGCTTCTGATTTCTTTTCTTTTACAACTTGATCTTTGTCAGAGGTTGTAGGCTTCTTCTTAACCCAGCCTTTCTCAAGGTTATCATCTACTATGCTTTTGCCTTTGCTTGTATATTCATCTTCAGAGTATACCTTTTTGATTGGTAAACTCTGATCAGCAATAGTAGCTTCCTTGATCAGTTTCCCTTTTTCCTTTGGTCTGGTAGTTGATTTTGCAGGTTTCTGGATTTTTCCTGAGGTTATAGCTTCAACATGTTCTTTCTTCAGTTCTGCTTCCTCTGCAGCAATCAACTCCAAATCCAATTTGGCTTCTGGATTTTCTTGTTCAAATAACAATCTAGCATACTCTTCATCAGTCATTGGTTTATCTGATCCAGCCACTGGTCTTTGCTTTGATCCAGATGTGACATTGTGTGTTGGAACTGGAGCAGACTTTGAGCTTTGGTTAGACTGTTTTTGACTGTCAGAGTTTGAAACTCTTCCACCAGTGGCAGCTTGAAATCTTTTGTTCTTGGTGAAGTCATCCACATCATCATCATCATCATTTTTCTTTCTCTTCAGAGTTTGAGAAGTAGTCTTGCATTTGACATTAGCTACTCTCTCCCCCTTTTTGACATCATCCTCATCAGGAATCAGTACTGAAGTTATCAGAGAAAGTGAAGATTGGATGGCTTCAAGCTGTTTGGACATTGCCTCTTGAGTAGACTCAATGTTTGACATCCTCTGTTCCAGGGATTGATTTGCAGACACCAGCTTCTTCATGTCTGCCTTCAGAGGTAGCAAGTGCCTTTTCTTGTCCATATTCTGAGTTTCCTTAAAATTGGCTACCTCTGTTCTGAGACCATCTACTGACTTAGATGTCTGAGCATGAGCAGTATGAAATGTCTTCAGATATAGAACTGTGGCTTTGAGGCTTGACATAACATCAGAGTTTGTAATCTTATTCTCTGCCATGGATAAGAATTCTTCAGCCTTTGCTGGCTCCAGAGAATGCTGGTGGCTCAGCCAGAGTTTATCCCATACTTCATTTGGTGGATCAACCTGAAGATCCCTGGGAAGAGGCTCAGAGTTTGGCTTCAGAGTTTGCAGCCTGGCATTATATTGGCTGGTAGACTCCCATTTCTGTTGTTGAAGAGACATGGGGACTTCATCCTCATTGTCATCATCTTCACTTTCATCATCCTCAGCATCATCAGATGCAGGATCAACAGCATTTTTAACAATATCTGGAACAGATTTTTCTTGATCTTCAGATTTTGAGTTGCTAGGCTCTTCACCAGCCTTAGCAAGGGACTGCAATGCTTCCAATGCTACCTTGTCAGATTCTTCAACTACAGCATCTGACTTGTAGTTTTCTGGAGCTGTATCATGAATAATGGCACCCTTAGGAAACTTCAATGGAGAGTGAGGAATTGGAGTGGAGGGTCCATGATCAGATATTGGAATGTGAGAATCAGACACTGTTGTCTCAGCTTCAGCTGTAGCTTGTTCCTTGCAAATTGTTTCCTCATCTACTTCAGATGAAGTAGAAGATGCTGTAGCAGTTGAGAGTGGAACAGCTTGAAGAGGATGCACCATCAGAGCTTGAGATAAATCAGTAAGTGAAGTGGATGGTGCTTGCTCTTCCTCAAGAGTGAAATCTGTGATTTCAGTAATTGGTACCTTTGCTTTCTTAGGCTTGTTTGCCCTTGCTTTGAATCTAACTTTTCTGGACTGAGGGCTAGCCTGAGAAGGTTCAGAGTTTGTTGTAGGAGGGGCTTCCAGATCTTCATAATCATAAGCTGCAACAAGTCTCCTTCTTTTCTGCTTTGGTGGAGAAGCAGCTTCAGAGTTTAAAGTCTTAGAGACTGTCTCAGAGTTTACAGTAGGAACTGTATCAGAGTTTGTTGGCCTATCAGACTTTGTCTTCAGAACTTGTGTAGCAACAGAGGTCCTGGTCTTCACAGTAGAAGGGGCTGCATCAGACTTTGTAGCCCTTGATGTTTTTGGTGTTGATGATCTGGGTTGTCTGGTGGCTGTAGGAGAGACTGGATGTTGTGGTTGGTTTTGAGGCTGTTGTTGTGGTGCTTGAGGCAGATTCAGCCTAGCTCTTAATGGAGCTGGAATTTGTAATGGCCTGAGAACAGGTCTCTTCTCATCTTTAGATATGAGATCTTTGAAAACCCTTTTATGAAGTTTAAAAGGTTTGATCTCATCTGCAGCATCAAAATCCACTTCTCCAACAGTGGCATTAAACAGCAATTGGCAAAAGCGTGAAAAATATATAATCTGACGATTTTCATGCATTCTTTCACCAATATTTCTAATAACTAATCTACCAAAATCGAAATTAGTAGAATAGATAAGAGAATACCCAATCTGTAGCATGTCCATTGGAATAGCATCCCAGTTGGTACTTTTCTTCTGGAAGGCCCTGGTAATGCAGTCGAAGAAAAAGCTCCACTCCTTCCTGAGTCCTGGACGCTTTAATTGACCCAATTTATCAAGAGATTCGTAGTAGCCCAAATCAGTCATCATGGTTCTGAGATTGGCATCTCCATTAGTAATGTAAGCAGCACTCTCTGGCAGGTTGAATGCTGCTCGGACGGTGGCTAGAGTGACAGCATATTCCGCTCCGTCATATTCAAATACAATGGATGGTGATCCAGCTGCACCACCATTGTCATAATGCCCTGTTCTCCAGAAAGTGATGATTTGGCTTCCAGAGAGTCTGGCAGGAGCTGTAAGGGCAGTGGCCAGGGCACTCTGTGCCAAGAATTGCTGGATGGGATGATAATCCCTTGGAACATCAGTGGTGTCAAGAATGGCTGCGTGGTTGTTTGGTACAAATTCCACACCTGCATAGGTAAAAGCTGAAGTGGCCATTAGAGCAGAGTTTGTAAAGGAAGGAAGGTGTTTGAGAAAGTGTGTACGAGAAGATTTGAATTGCAGAGAGAAAAGCGTAAGAGTTTGTGGAGAGAGTATGTGTAAGGATGAAGTGTATAAGTGAATAATAAGCAATAAAATCTGATGTGATAAACTCTTCAGATTTTGTTTAGTTGTACACGCTTGGGCTTTCTGTTCAGCTGGACACCTGTCAGATTTTAACTGGTAGATGAATGTTAGTGGCATGGAGAAAGGAAAATAGTAATCATGAGCGCAGTAAAACTTGTGCAGTTATAAATGCTGATTACACGTTCTCCAATGAAAATGTTTTACATGTAAACCCACTAACAATACAGCCGCTTGGTACACTCTCTTCACATTCTCTGAATATTTAAACTCCTGAAATGTACAAGATTTTAAAAATCAAGATCAAATCCCTCGAATTTTAAACTCTGAGATTTAAAACAAAGAAAATAAATTTCTAAGTACCTCAGAATAAGACATAATGTTTAGAAAATTCATCAAAAAATCAGAGTTTGTCATAAAATCCATAGCTCAATAATGTGCTTGTGAAATAATGTGTGTGATTTAACATATTAAATCAGAGACTAAAGAATTTCACAATTTCGTAATTATAAGGTAGACAAAAATAATTTATTTAAACTCTCAAGACATAGACAACAGACATACTCTGATGAAGAAATATATAAAATAAACTAACCCTTTTTTTTAGGACGCTTTTCAGTGTAAATGAATCACGACCTTTAAATATAATTTTGCAACAGTATTTCTCCAGTAATCAGAGATTGTGACTGGTCACCATAGATTGTAAGATCTTAGCAATTACTTAATACCAACAAATGTTTGGGTCTTCCCAGTCACTGTCATATAGACATCTAAGATCTCAAAGGAGTACCATGCTTATTTTCAGGGGTGTGTATAGCATCAGAGTTTATAATCACTGTCTAATTTAATGAGAGAAAATTCAAATTAATCAGTCTCACTTATAATTAAGATATGTGAAGTAAAAGAGTCTCAATGATAATAACATGCTTCTTGTGTAATACAGTTGCACAAAATTGAGATCAAGATTGAAGAACTTAACTGAGATTTATGATTACTAATTCAGATCATGCTTCATAGTATCTTCACAGGTTATTTGTCTCAGAGAAATAAAATGAGATCATTTATCAAGATTCAGAGTTTACAAACATCAGAGAATATTGTCAGAGAATGACAATCAGAGTATAACAAACAGAGTATATCATCAGAGAATGTCATCAGAGTTTAACAATCAGAGTATATCATGGCAAATTTGTGAGCAATACATATGGTAATTTGACAATTTAAACTTGAAAGATCTGACCATTATGTTTACTCAGTTCCTGATATCATTCCTAGCTCATTCACCAGCCTAGTAAAGGTTGCTTCACTTAGTGGTTTGGTGAATATGTCTGCTAGCTGCTGTTCTGTGGGAACAAAGTGAAGTTCAATGGTTCCTTCCAGCACATGCTCCCTTATAAAATGATATCTTATACTGATGTGCTTTGTCAGAGAATGTTGAACTGGGTTTCCTGTCATAGGAATAGCACTTTGGTTATCACAATAAATAGGAATTTTAGAAAAGGATAACCCATAGTCCAACAATTGATTCTTCATTCAAAGAATTTGAGCACAGCAGCTGCCTGCAGCTATATACTCTGACTCTGCTGTTGATGTTGAAATTGACTTTTGCTTCTTGCTGTACCAAGAAACAAGTCTTCCACCCAGAAATTGAAAACTCCCACTTGTGCTTTTCCTGTCAATTTTGCAACCTGCAAAATCTGCATCAGAGTATCCAATTAGACTAAAATCTGATTCTCTAGGATACCATAATCCCAATGATGTGGTTCCCTTGAGATATCTGAATATCCTCTTTACTGCAATCAGATGAGGCTCTCTTGGATCTGCCTGAAATCTTGCACATAGACATGTGGCATACATTATGTCTGGTCTACTTGCAGTTAGATAAAGCAAAGATCCAATCATTCCTCTATAGTTTGTGATATCCACTGATGCACCAGTATCTTTGTCTAGCTTTGTTGATGTTGCCATAGGAGTAGTTGCAGCTGAACTGTCTTGCATACCAAATTTCTTCAAAAGATTTCTGGTATACTTGGCTTGATTTATAAAAATCCCATCTTCAGTCTGTTTAACTTGTAAACCCAGAAAGTAACTGAGTTCCCCCATCATGCTCATTTTGTACCTAGACTGCAAGAGCTTGGCAAATCTTTGACAGAGTTTAGCATTAGTAGAACCAAAAATGATATCATCAACATAGATTTGAACTAAAAGCAGATCATTACCATGATTCAAATAAAACAGGGTTTTATCTATGGTACCTCTAGTAAATCCACTTTCAAGAAGAAATTGAGCCAGAGTTTCATACCATGCCCTTGGAGCCTGCTTTAGTCCATAAAGTGCTTTGTCCAATCTATAAACATAGTCTGGATGCTTTGGATCCACAAAGCCTGGAGGTTGTTCAACATATACCTCTTCATCCAGTTTCCCATTAAGAAAAGCACTCTTGACATCCATCTGGAATACTTTGAACTTCTTGTGAGCAGCATAGGCCAGAAAGATTCTAATTGCCTCCAATCTTGCAACTGGAGCAAATGTCTCATCATAATCAATACCTTCCTGTTGTGAATACCCTTTTGCCACAAGTCTTGCTTTATTCCTTGTAATGACACCTTCACTATCAGTTTTGTTTCTGAAAACCCATTTTGTACCAACTATGGATCTATCTTTTGGTCTTGGTACTAGGGTCCAGACTTTATTTCTCTCAAACTCATTTAGCTCTTCTTGCATTGCTTGAATCCAGTCAGCATCTTGAAGAGCTTCCTCCACCTTTTTAGGTTCTGTTTGTGACAGAAAGCAATGATGTAAACACTCATTTGCTGTAGCTGTCCTTGTTTGCACACCTGCTTCTGGATTTCCAATTATCAAATCAGGTGTATGAGATTTTGTCCACTTCCTAGCATGTGGAAGTTGGCTACTTTCATCATTGGATCCTCCCCCTTGATCCATGCTCTCTTGATTCTGTTGTTCATTCTCTGTAGCTCCCCCTAAATTTGTGCTATCAGAGTTTGAATCAGTATTCTCTGATGAGTTTGAGTCAGCATTCTCTGATGAGTTTGAGTCTTGGGTAGAGTCTGAAACATTCTGATGCTCACCCTCAACATTTGCTTCATCATCATGAACTTGTAAATTTTCACCAGAGTTTGCTGTATTTTGCTCACAATCAGAGTTTGACTGTTCATCAGAGTTTGTCGAATCAGAGAATATTTCTTCATTTTCAAAATGCAGTTCTTCATGATCATCCATGTCTGCTAAACCCATAATTCTCTTGTCATCAAATGACACATGTATGGATTCCATGATCACTTTGGTTCTTAGATTATAGACTCTGAAGGCCTTTGTTGTCAGAGGATAACCTACAAAAATGCCTTCATCAGCTTTTAAATCAAACTTGGTAAGCTATTCTGGATGAGTCTTCAATACAAAGCATTTGCACCCAAATATATGAAAGTACTTCAGATTTGGCTTCTTTTTCTTCACCATCTCATATGGGGTCTTGCCATGCTTATTAATCAGTGTTGCATTTTGAGTGAAACAAGCTGTTTGAACAGCTTCTGCCCAGAAATAAGTAGGTAATTTAGCTTCATCAAGCATAGTTCTGGCAGCTTCTATTAGAGTCCTGTTTTTCCTTTCAACTACACCATTTTGCTGTGGTGTTCCAGGTGCAGAAAATTGTTGCACTACACCTCTTTCTTTGCAGAACTCTTCCATTGTTGAATTTCTGAACTCAGTTCCATTATCACTTCTAATGATCTTTACTTTGTCTTCAGATCCATGGTCCAGTTGCTTCACATGATCCATCAGATGCACAGCTGTTTCATCTTTAGGGTGAAGAAAATATACCCAAGTGTATCTGGTATACTCATCAACAATGACAAGAGCATATTTCTTCCTTGCAATGGATGGTACATTAACTGGTCCAAATAGATCAACATGTAGAAGATGATATTGCTTTGTTATTGAGAATTCAGTCTTACTTTTGAAGGATGTTTTTCTCTGCTTGGCCTTTTGACATGAATCACATAGACCATCTGAAGTGAGTAGTGATTCAGGGAGTCCTCTCACAAGCTTTTTCTTTACAAGCTCATTTATGGAGTTGAAATTGAGATGTGAGAGCTTCTTATGCCACTTCCAACTCTCTTCTGCAGAGATTCTTGTAGATAAGCAAATTGCTTTTCCTTCAGAGTTTGTAGGCAAGTTGATTTCATAAATGTTTCCATGTCTGTGAGCAACCACTGCCACCTTGCCTGTTGACTTGCTTAATATCTCACTGTGTTCTTCATAGAAATCAACATGATATCCTCTGTCACAGATCTGACTGACAGAGAGTAAATTGTGTTTTAGCCCTTGAACAAGAGCTACATTTGATATGATGACATTTCCAAGATTGATGTTGCCATATCCCAGAGTCCTTCCTATGTTGCCATCTCCATAAGAAACACTTGGGCCAGCTTTCTCCACAAACTCTGACAGCAGGGCCTTATTTCCAGTCATGTGTCCTGAACATCCACTGTCCAAGACTAGGATATTCTTCCTGTTGCCCTGCAATCACAAAGACCACTAATTGTTAGTTTTAAGGACCCAGACTTGCTTGGATCCCTTGGCCTTATTAAGTTTGTTAGCTTTTGCAGCGGAATTATTATTATCAGAGTTTGAGCTAACAGACTTTGGAACAGAGTTTGTACTAGAAACAGATTTTGTACTTGCAGAATTTTTATTAACCTTTTTCAAAGAAGGTTTCAATTGATAATAATCATAATACAAACTACGCTATTCTTTGCAAGTATAAATAGAATGCCATAAACTACCACAATGAAAACATGGATCTTGTGGTTTATATCTAATACTACTTTTTCTAACTCCAGACTTTGTAGGTAAGGAGTTAATGTCCTTGTTCTTCCTGCAAAAATTAGCAAGATGATTAGTATTTCCACAGTTATGACATGTCTTCCTAGGTGCATTTGGAATAGGCATGTAGTTATTACTCTTGTCTATTCCAACCTTGCCATTTCTATTTTTCCTAGGCTCCTTGTCTTTGTTATCAGACTTTACCTCTTTAAGCTTATGCTTTAGCTGTTTCTGAGTCATCAGTCCTATGTTAACCTGTTTGGGCTTATCAGATTTTAAATTGTTGTTAATCTCCGATTTTGGTCTACTCTGTTTAGACTTAGAGGATTCAGCAACAAATTTAACAGGTTTAACCTTAGGTTTTTGAGTTTTAACAAACTCTGTTTTTGATGACTTAGCTTCTGAGTTATCAGTGTAACCTAGTCCCTTCTTCCAGTTTCCACTACCTAAGATATCCTGAGTAGTTTTGCCTGAATTAGTCCATGTCTTAATAATATCCCTTTCCTTAGCAAGTTCTGATTGAAGAGATGCATACCTCTTTAATAGTTCATCTTTGACAATGACAGCATCATCTCTTTCTTTCTGAACTTCTAACATCTGAACTAATTCTTTTTCTAGATAATCATTCCTTTTCTTTACACTTAGAGTTTCAGATTTTAATCTTTCATTCTCTAAAGTCTGATCTCTAAAGCTGATATGCAAAGTTTTAAGAAACAATCTTAACTCAGTTATATCTTCAGTATCAAAGGCAAGAGTAGAATGAGGTACCTTAGCAGTAGATTCAGAGTTGTTGTCAGTGTTTGCCATCAGAGCATAATTGACTTCTTCCTCTGAATTAGATGTATCTGTCCAGTTTCCTTTCATGGTGATAAAGGCTTTTTCCTTTTCTTTCTTGGCTTTCTTGCATTCAGATGCAAAGTGACCCTTTTCACCACAGTTGAAACAGGTATACTTGTCAGCTTTTCCAGCTTTTCCTTCCTTGCCCTCATTCTTCCTGAAGTTCTTCTTATCATAAACTCTGTCAGAGTTTCTGTCTTTCCTTGAAAAACTTTTGCCTTTGTTGAACTTTTTGTAAGCCAACTTCTTGAAGCTTTTCACCATCAATGCTGCTAACTGCATCATCTCATCATCACTTTCTTCAGAGTCTGAGGGAACATCAGAGTTTGAGTCATCAGAGTTTGATGACTCAATGTCAGACTTTGTGACATGAGCTTTTCCTTTGCTTTTAGCAGCTTCCTCTTGAACTTTTAGAGCAACAGACTTTGATTTGCCTCCATGACGTTTGCTCCTCTGCTCCATCTCAAGTTCATGAGTCTTCAGTCTTCCAAAAACATCATCAAGAGACATTTCTCCAAGATCAAGATTGTCTCTTATTGTAGTGACTTTCAAATCCCATTTTTCAGGAAGAGCCAGAAGGAATTTGAGGTTTGAGTCTTCAAGATCATATTCCTTGTTCACCAGAGATAAGTCATTCAAGAGTTTGACAAATCTGTCATACAGATCTGTCAAGGACTCACCGGATTTTGAGTCAAAGTGCTCATACTCCTGTGTAAGGATGGTTTTTCTGTTCTTCTTGATGGCTTGAGTTCCTTGACATCTGGTTTCCAGAGCATCCCAGATATGTTTAGCAGTTTTGCACCCAATCACCCTATTAGACATTGCATTATCAAGGGCACTGTGCAGAAGGTGTTTCACCTTTGAGTCTTTACCAATTGACAAGATATCCTCAGGGGTATAATCTTTCTTGTCTTTTGGAACCATCTTCTGAGGCTCATCTGCAATCCCAACAGAGAGTTTGGTGGGCATGTGTGGTCCATCATAGATCCTGTCAAGGTATTCTGGATCAACAGAGTCTAGAAATATAATCATTCTCTCTTTCCAGACTGGATATTCAGATGCCTTAAGGACTGGAACTCTAAAAGACGAAGCTTGTGATTTTTCAGACATGATTGTTATTAAGATCTTACTGTAGTTATCTTAACAGAGCTGGCTCTGATACCACTTGTTAGGTCCTATAAACTCACTATATTAACTTATATAGTGAACACAATCAATAACACAATATGACAATATAAGAGATTGAAAGCAGTAAACTCTTATTCACAAAGCTTGAATGGTTACAAAAACTCTCTCAGTGATTTATATATTATCACTGAGAGCTGCTAGGGTTCTGTAAAATATACTCGATAACTCAACTCATATAGAGTAACCCTAATCTGTGTTTATATAGACACAGTTACAAAATCAATCTCTGATTTGATATCCTATAAATCAGCTATGTATTCTATCAATCAAAGATTGCTACTGTTTTCTGTTTAGTTTCCATAGTCAGCAAATCACTCCTCCGCTTCTATCCTTCCTTGAAGTATATCCGCTTCTGAGCTCTTTCCTTCCACGTGTAAACTATGACGAGCCTTGACTATGTAAACTCTGATCAGACTTTATCAAACTCTGGTCAGACTTTATTAAACTCTGATCAGCTTCCAGCTTAAACTCTGATCACTCCTGTTCTAAAACAAACTTTAAGAACATTAGTAATCATCAATTATATCTAACATTTATCAACCAACTTTCGAGAAAACATTAAAAGTTTTCGTGAATATTAGTTCAAAAGTCTCATATTTTTTGAAAATTTTGCAGTGCTCCCGGATGTTTTATGACATTCTTTGGTTTATTTTTCCTGACCTAATTTTGTAATAGGGCCAAAAAGAAATCATTTTTGGATTATTTATTAATTTTCAAGATTTTTGTCTAATTAATTCTGATTTTTAGAATCATTTTATTGAACTCACAGTATTTTTGAAATCTCTAGATATAATTTTCATAATTATCTTTTAAATATTTCTTGTGGCATCGAGTATTTTGGAAATAATAAATATATATGTACACTCATGCATAAAATATTACTGATAACAACATAATTTTTTTTTCTAATTTGTATTAACTAAAATGAAACAACTAATAATTAAAAATCAAACTATCTTTCCTTTAATCCAAACTTCTCAACTTAAAATCTTTACTTCAGCAACTTCGGCATTTCTTCAAACTTCACTGCTGGCATCGCTCCCCATACAAATTTTGATGACGTATAAGAATGTGCTTACTATAACCGTGGAAGACAGGGTTCTTGGTCAATCTATAGATGACTTGTTATCAACGTAAATTATCACTAAACTTGGGCCAACATCAGTATCTGTATTAACAAATTTCTTAACCAAATTCCTTGGCACATGCAGCAGCTGTGGCTGTCATTATTCAGTTTCACAAGAAGATAAGGCAACACACTTCTGCTTTTGAGGTCGACGACTAAATGTATTATATTCACACCTTCGACCGTTATGCATTCTGTCATGGCAGTTGAATATAATATCCCGGTGAATTACTTTCAGTTTACTCCAATCCCAGCAAATTGAACAATTACGTTATGTTAACACAAGAGATGATCACGGTGTGCATTGTATAAGTATACCGATTTGCTTCACTTTTTGTTTGACAGGTCACCATTCGTGTTTAAAATTCCTAGTCTACTTCATCTAAAAAGTTTATGTACAAGCTAACATTTTTATGATACCTGTATGTCTTGATGAATTGCTGTAAATCCACAGATATAATCGGTGGGGTGGAGGATCCCGGTAATGTCTCCGACATACGTACTCGATTGGGTTAGAGGACGGGACACTCATTTACAATAACCGATGGTTTAGACTCCTGCAACATCAAAGTCTGGGAAGATCAGCAATCAAAGTTCCATGTGTTGTTCAACCAGAATCTGGACACCCGAGTTGTTGTGATATTGACATGCATGCGGTTTCAGCCTTTGTTACGTAAGGCACTGCATATTCAGCGTATACTTGGTCCACACAATTCCCTGCAGCGATATACTTCTTAAGCAAGAACAGAAGTGCATAAAAGTCAAAAAGATATTGAGATGCAAATCGGAAACCATCCAGTTTTAATAGGGATAAACATTATGTTCTAGTTATACGAACATTAGTCATGTATTTATAGGTGCAGAGAGACATGTGTGCTACTCTTTTCCATAATTAAATAATCTGGAAGAGGCAGATTAAAAAAATTTGCAAGCTACTACATTCCATAAATAATCTGAAACAGAATCAGATTAATTTATGCCAAGATATATACCATATCAATTAATCTGAAACAAAAAAGTAGTTTTTATTTTTGATATTTTCTCTTTTTCCATAATTATATAATGTGGAACAGAATCAGATTAAAAAAGTTGCAAACTACTATATTTCATAAATAATCTGAAACAGTATCAGATTAATTTATGCCAAGATATATACCATATCAATTAATCTGAAACAAAAAAAGTAGTTTTTATTTTTGATATTTTTCATCCAAAAATTCCGGAAAATTAGAAAAATAGAACGGAGCTATCTGAGAGGCGCCACCTACAGCCCCTCGCTTCTCCTTTATATAAGTATATTGATTGATTGATGATTGATAGTAGCATCCATAATAAAATTATATTATAAAACTAATTAAATAAACAACCACTATATTTGGTCCAACTATTGTTGTTCCTTTTTGCATAAAAAATTAACGGATTAGTTAACTTATTCAGTGATACTATCTTAAAATAAAAATTATTGTGTTACTTATTTTATATATTTTTTATTTGAATTTGTGTAATCTAATATTAGAAATTAAAATACTCAAATAAGTATTTATAAAACTAGAAACGAAATGTATGTACATGTGATGTATATTATATATAATAATATGTATAATTTATGGAGTGATCATAAATAAAAATTTGAGTATCTTTAAATTATGTGATGTTATGTAATTATTTTATTTAGGTGACCTTTGGCTTGTGAATGACTTTGTCCTTTAACTTGACTCTTGACCCTTCATTATACTTGTAACCTATTTTTCATGGCCTATATAAAGGCATTTTGTATTGCTTGAAAGGATATGAAATTTTTTCTCTATTCTTGATGTGCGGAAAATAATACCTTTAAGTCGCAAGCGCATCTCGTTATAGTAATTTATGATTCGTCCACAGAGATTAAAATTATTTTCGAAATTCTTTACTATTAAGCTAGGCGGAATAGAACAATTAATTAGTGGAGGGGTTTTTTTCTAAATTAAATCTAAGACTTTGAAAGGAATTTAAGGAAAACTCGGCGTGAGTATTTTAATCAAAACAAAAACTTAATTCTACCTACAAAATTTCAATTTGATTAATACAATAAATAAAGTAACGTCAAAGAAAATACAACAAAACTCGATTAACCAGCCAAACAAAAGTAAACTCAAACCAAAAACTAAAACAAAGCAGACCCTGGCAATAATTTGAAGGATAAATTAAATAGAAATCCACAGAACAACAGCTCGACTCGGAACTATGTATCAACACACAGCCACCCGGTTGCCATGTCTCATTGCTCACTCACTACAACTCAGTTGTACTACGACTTAAAACAGAACTCAAAGCAACATAAACAGACTCTGGGCAACAACGCAGCAAATCCAAAACAAACCCAGCAGAAACGAACTCGAATATACACAACTCAGTACCAAAAACTAAACAGAGCAGAGACCACAGGAAATCGACACAGCAATGAGACCCAGCAAACATATAAAACGCAGTGGCACTCGACTAAAACAGCAGCCGGAAGGAGTGAAAAGGATTCAAAAATGACTCGGTACTGTAGCCACAAACTCGACAAAACCCAGCTAAAAAAAAGGAACAAACTCTACTAAAACTCACTAAACTCAGAACAAACCCGGCTACAACGAGTCGAAGAAACAGAGCACAACTCAGCGAAGCACAACTAAAACACAGCAAAACTACTAGAAATCAGCCAACAACCAAAAAAACTAAGCCAAGAAACACAGGACTGCAGCAACTCGGAAAGCACGACTCTTGCGACTCGGAGTCAAACAGAAAACGCAGCACAGCTCGATTCAAATCAAGATTACAGCAGCAACTCGAAAACTGACTCTGGACTCAGCTACACTACCCAACAAATCAAACTCAGCAACTCAAACATGGCAGACTCGGCATAAATTAAACTCAGAACTCGACGCAAGAACTGCAACTCGGTAACAGCTACACTAGCTCAACCCAGTGGTGACTCGCTAGCGACTCAACAGTACAAAGCAAAGAAAAGAAACAAGGCTGACTCGGTTTAAACAAGGAAATGCAGAACCCAGCTAGCGACTGACACGGCGATAAACAACTCAACAAAATCAAATTAACTCATCAATCAGAACAGCAGACAATCGACATTAAAATAAACAAAGGGTTTGGCTGGGGTTTTAAAACGAAAACGGAGGTGGGGGTTTTGTTAAAAGAAAACAGGGGAGATGATTTCAACAGGGGTTTCCAGATTTAGTTTTAAAAACTAAATGAAGAATAGGCAGAGTAATAAACAGAGTAACGCTTTTAACATATATTTTTTATATTTATTGGCTTACTACTTAGCAATTTAAGCAATAAAACCAAGAACAAGAAAATTTGGGGTTTTAGTTATAAACCCTATCGCAAATTGATTTTGTGCTAGGATTTTAATCACTTCCCGAAAGTAAATCTATAATTAATCAACTATTAACTAGGCTCCTTTCAATCCACAAGTAATTTTTAGTCTCGTGTGGTTAGAGATAGATTTCATAGCCTAGGAGTAAAAGTAAAGAGCAAGATTTAAGAACAAAAATGAATAACAAAGATGAATACTTGTATTGATATAAAAGTGATTACAAATTTAGAGTGCTACTACTAGATCTACTACACAGAAGAGAGGCTACTAAAAATAGAAAATCCTACGTAGGTTGAAACATGATGGGGAGATGTGTATTTATAGGGGGAAATTAGGGTAGAGGGGGGGTGTAGGTGTCCCATCTAGATGCTTCCTTGAGAATATTCCCGTATGATCCTTTTCTTCCCATCTTTTTCTCCTTTTTGCTTTATTATTTTATTTCTTCAAGCTTTTGCAATTTTCCTAAAAAAGAGACAAATAAACAAATAAATAAGTGAGAACAAGCAATAATTAGGTACTTAAAAATATGAAAAATATGCACTTATCAAACTTCTCCATACCTATATTTTGCTCGTCCTCGAGTAAAATCAAAAGAAAAGAAAATAAATAAGTGAGAACAAGCAATAATTAGGTACTTAAAAATATAAAAAATATGCACTTATCAAACTTCCCCATACCTATATTTTGCTCGTCCTCGAGTAAAATAAAAAGAAAAGAAAATAAACAATGAAAACTAGATGTGATTCCTAGGCTCCTTTTCGTAGGCGTGACGGGTGATTTTAGGTTCACCAACCCGTTAAACTCGTAGACGATCTCTACAAGAGGAGTTTTGTCTCCTAAGGGTTTACAGAAGATATACCCATAAAATCAGTGAGACATTCTAGCAAGTGTCTACTCGACTCTACTCTAATTTCGCCAGTGTTAACAAAAAGCGTTTTTAAGGAAAATACGACTCAAAGACTCTTTTACTAATAGTCAAGATACAGTTGTCTCTAATCTACTTGAATCGACACAAAAATTTACTCGAAATCCAAGGTGTGTAATGAATTTAAGGCCTTTGATGGATCCTAATTGTCTAAGAACATTTTCTCTTTTTCAACCAATTTTGAACTGACCCAATCTCTATCGAAACAAATATCTAGCCAAACTTCACAAACCCTTAGTCTTTTTTTTTCTCTTTTTTTTTCTTTTTTTGCATTGACTTTATTTTGTCCGTTTTCTTAGGCAAACAATGTTACCCATGCAGCAAGCTTTAGGTCAGTGACTCCCAAACCAAACGGTCTTAGGGCACTAGGTTTTGAAATCCCCCGACGGACTTAATAACTCGAGTAACAAAGGCCACAAAACGAGACTAGCCAATCTACTTTTGCCCATTTATCTAAAGATTTTATCTATAAAGAACAATGGTATTGAAGTAGTTATTCCTTTTCTTTTTCTATCTCTTTTTTTTTCTCTTTTTCTCTTTTTTTTTTATTCGCAAAGGTTCGATTCGACATTGTTTCAACATGTGGGTTCTCTCTCAGGTATCGAATAATATCACTAGACAATCTGTCCATCAAAGGTCTTGTGCAAATGTGTGTGCCGTCTTGGAATTACGAGTACAAATCGGTCGATACAAGCTTCAAAAAGACAACCTTACTCAACTACGTTCAAATTATCTAAAGGACACTACATAAATATACTTTTATGAAAACATGCTAACACCAACTACTCCTAAAGTTTAAGTGTTGCAAAGACAACTTATCTAAAACATCTCTATTTTTGGATTTTTCTATTTTTCATTTTTTAGGGTTTTTCATTTTTTAAGAATTACACTAAAGCCCTCCCCATACCTAAATCATGCATTGTCCTCAATTTATGCAAAAGAGAGAATTGAAATGTAAGAGTAAAGAGGAAAAATACCTGAAGAGGAGATGAAGGGATTTTTATTAACTACTAAAGCAACTTACATGATCAAGGGTCGATCAGATGGATGACCTCTTCCTCCGAATCAACGGGCAATTCTAAAAATGGTTTAAGGCGTTGACCATTAACTTTAAAAATATTACCATTTTTAGGATCCTGAATTTCAACAGCACCATGAGGAAACACAACTTGAACATTGTAAGGACCATCCCATCTAGAACGCAACTTTTCGGGAAACAAATGAAGCCTAGAATTGTAGAGAAGAACTTTTTGGCCGGGAGAAAAGGATTTTCTCAAAATAGTTTTATCATGGAAGGCCTTGGTTCTCTCTTTGTAAATTTTAGCATTTTCATAGGCATCATTCCTAAGCTCGTCCAACTCGGTCAATTGTAACTTCCGATGACTACCGGCGGTGGGTAAGTCGAAGTTCAATAACTCGGCCCTATGCTCTAACTCAACCGGCAAATGGCAAGCTTTACCATACACGAGTCTATAAGGAGACATTCCTAAGACGGTCTTAAAGGCGGTCCGATAGGCCCATAAGGCATCTATCAACTTGGTTGACCAATCCTTCCTATTCGAGTTGACCGTCTTTTCTAAGATTTGCTTGATTTGCCGGTTCGAAACCTCTACTTGGCCACTAGTTTGAGGCTGATAAGGGGTAGCCAACCTATGAGTGATGGAGTACTTCTTAAGAAGTGACTCGAATTGACGGTTCTTGAAATGCGTCCCTTGGTCACTAATGATAGCCCTAGGTGTGCCAAATCGAGAAAAGATATTCTCTTTAAGGAATCGAAGGACAACTTTGTTGTCATTAGACCGGGTCGGGATGGCTTCTACCCACTTAGAAACATAATCTACCGCTAGAAGAATGTAGAGGTGGTCAAACGAACTAGGAAAGGGACCCATGAGATCTATGCCCCATACATCAAAAAGCTCTATAACAAGGATTGGGCTCATAGGCATCATGTTTCTCCTAGTGATTCTTCCTAGATGTTGACACCTACTACATGCGGAACAATACTCGGCGGCATCCTTAAACAAACTGGGCCAATAAAAACCGCATTGGAGGATTTTAGCGGCGGTCTTCTTCGCACTAAAATGACCTCCACATGCTTGATCGTGACAAAATGAGAGGATTCTATGAAACTCACTATTTGGGACACACCTCCTAATGATTTGATCGGGACAATGTTTAAAGAGATACGGGTTGTCCCAAAAGAAATGTTTCACTTGAGAAAAGAACTTGGCTTTATCATTCTTGGACCATGTCGAGGGAATGTCACCGGTTGCTAAGTAATTGACAATGTCGGCGAACCAAGGGAGAGTGGAAATCGAGAGAAGGTGTTCGTCGGGAAATGACTCGCTTAAGGGCAAGTCGTTAGTGGAACGACCGACCTACCAGCCTTGATCGTTAGCCGTTGCTACAGAAGCGAGCGAGCTCCTGGAGAAGAAAATCAATATATCACTTATGGAGAGTCTTATCAATTGTCATGAGTACCAATTTGGCACAAAATATTAGTCATATAAATAGTTTTGTAAAGTAATATGAGGTTTAGCGGTCATGAATTGATAAATAAGAAAGAGAATGATATTCTCTCTCTCTCTCACTCCCTCTCTCTCTCTTATTTTTCTAGTAAATCAAGGAGAAGTGAGGTAAAAATATTGTTAATCAAATAGAAGTGAGGTAAAAATATTGTATTGTAATCATTGCCCCTTATTTGTAATATTTTCAGAGCAATTAAGTTAATAGTCTATAATAATGATGCATAGTTGTATCAACTTATCTTGTTTTTAACAACTTTAGCTCGAGCGGGAGGAAGACTCTTATTGGTAGCCTATATCAAGACGAGGATTCTAAGAAATCTGTTATAGATCGGGCAGAAAAAGTGCTTCAAAGCATACCAGTTCAATATCCTAAATTTTCAAATCGATGGTTCAATCCAATATTTCCAACAGTTTTTGGTTGGTATGCATCTCATACTCTCCTAGTAAAACTATTTGCTTATTGGTTTTGTAGACAAAGTCATTATTATTGAATTAAAAATTTTCTTTTGTATTTATATCGAATATAGATATTATTAGTCGACTTCTGTAATTTGTACATGCCAAGTGAAGATGCTAAAGTTGTCTTGGTTGATGAAGCTGGCCAAGAGAGAGACACAACATATCTAGCAAAACACCATGGTCTGAGTGCTCGTTGGAAAAGGTTTGCAAGGGAGCATGAGCTTGTGAGAGGAGATATATTGGTATTTCATATGATCACACATTACATATTCAAGGTATTGTTTTTCTCATTTAGATACTTTGTTTGTACATGTTGAAGTTCCACCCTTAATATAATTCGATCGTGCATTTACTCATGCGTAACGGTTGACATATGTAAGGGTGGAACTGTAATATCCCAAGTTCAGTTTTATTTGAAAATACATAAATTATATGTATTTTGAAGAATATTATTATATTTTCTACTTTCACCCAAAATTATGTTCAATTGAATTGGACTAGATTCAACCCAATCATTATTTGGGCCAAATATTAACTAGGCTTAGTCTAGTTACCAAGCCCAATTTATTTAGTATTTATTAATTAATTAATAAGCTCATGCTCAATCCCAATATATAGTTGAGACATGAGACTTGTACTCACATCTTCTCGATGTGGGACAAGTTGTTTTACAAACAAATAAGACTTGGATGATTATTTTCATCTCTACTGGTAGTTTTGTAAGAGTAAACTTTTAGACTTTCATTCCCTATTCAGAATCTTAAACTTCTCATTTTAATTAGGCTATTAGAAAAGCCAAGTGAAGGAATATGTTTATACTTATTTGAGATTATATTATATAGAACTTAATAAGTTCTATGCTCAACTTCTATTATGGAAGGGGTGAGTTCCCTTTAATCTCCTAAGCAAATAGACTTGTTGGCTTTATATAGAGTTGAGAAGGAAATTTCTTTAAAACCTTCTCGATGTGGGACAATATAACTGTCCACAAACCAAACAACTAGTTGAAGTTGGTTTAATTTTAAATATTGACTTTACAGCTTTGATTTATATAGAAGAGGAGGTGATGTATCTCTCATATCTCCTCGATGTGGGACTAAAAGTAGTCCAAAATGAATAAGCTTGGGTTGCAAGTGTTGGCTTCATAACATTATATGGAGAAAGAGATTATAAATCTCTATTTGCTCAACAATGTGGGACTTGACCAAGTCCTTTATTAAATAAAAGCTTTAAAACTTAAATTACTTGGAAATATTGGAGCCAAGAGAAAGCTCAAAGACTTTCTTGAGTAGAAAGGTGAGCTAGTTAGGGATATATATAGATGTTGAGGGCAAGATGGCTCCAATATCTTCTCAATGTGGGATGGGTGATCTATTACAAAGAGAATAAAGTCTACAAACCACATCTAAAAGAAAAGGGGACAAGGAGGGATATTTATAGCAAGAGCCAAGACACTAATTAATAAAACTTGTTGATACTAGCAAGACATGCATCCTTTCCACTTAGGCACCATGCTAGCTCCCGATAACTTCTTTTCTTTAATCTTCATTTTCGTACCACATTGATAACTTGACACTATATTCTTGTGAATATAACCAATGACCTAGTATCTAATTAAGAAAATTAGAGAAGCAAGGCAAGAGCAAGTTGTGGGCGTCACCCCTAACGCCAAGTTGGACAAGTCGTTGGCGCCACCCGACGCCAACTTTTCTTAAAACCTCATTGTTGTACCACATCGATTAGAGATGGAAGGAAAGCCACACCTTTCCTTATATAAACACAACAAACTCCAACTTTCTAAAAATAGGAAGCTCACAACCTGTTAAATCTAGTAAGTCTACTGACTTATTATTTTTATAGTTTTATTAATTTAATTGTTTTTATTTGAATAGTAGTAATTGGAGTCTTAATATAAGCATGATATTATAATAATAAAATAAATGTGTGAATATTTTAGGGAACGAAGTTGTTGGAGATTTTAACTAGGACATTGTACACTGTAAGTATATACTGTACCCTTCACTGGTAATATTTTATGATGTTTTGGCAAACATTGTTTTGATGATTTTCTGATGAGAAATGAGTATTCTTACATTTGTTCTGTGTGTGATGCTTCCTTTGTGAAGTAGTGTGATACTTCCTTCGGGAAGGAAAGCTAAACCAATTGTTTAGCTGGCCGGGATCCCCAACAGTAGAATGTGTGAACTTGTGAACATGCTTGAATACTCATACTCATCTCGATGTGTGAAACTGTTTTGATGACTCTGTGGAATTATTGATTTTATCAATTAAAGCTTTGTGAATAAAACTCAGTTGATTCGTACAATATATGCTTGCTGAGCTTTATGAGCTCATCTTTTCTTTTCATGTACTAACTCTACAGGAAAGGATTCCGGAGAAGGTTATTCCGGCAAGGGTAAAAATGTGGTGAACTGAAGTGCTAGACCTGGTTGGATTAGCAATAAAACTTTAGTAGTAGTATATGTAATCGGGAGAAGTGTTTTAAATATGTATTTTGTGATAAACCTGAACTTTTAGAGGCGTATGATGTAAGACTTTTGATGTAAGGTTAAATGTACCTTTACCTTATGCTGAAATGTTAAGTTGAGATTATGAAGATATATTTTGGTTTGTTTAGTAGAATGACATCCCCGGGTCGGGTTGCCGAGGTCATCCCGGGCCAGGGGGCGTCATAGGAACAAAGTATCTAAATGAGAAAAAAAATATCTTGAATATGTATGGTGCGGTCATCTGAAAGACCAATACATCTCTTTTCACGAGCTCATGCTCCGTCACAACCCTTTTCCAACCAGCACTCAGACCATGGTGTTTTGCTAGATATGTCGTGTCCCTGTCTTGGCCAACTTCATCCACCAAGACGACTTTAACATTTTCACTCGGCATGCACAAATTACCAAAGTCGGCTGGTAATATCTATATTCGAAATAAATACAAAAGAAATTTTGTAATTTAATAATGACGACTTTGTCAACAAAAGTAATAAACAAATACTTTTAAGAGAAGAGTATGAGATGCATACCAACCAAAAACTGTTGGAAACATTGGAGTGAACTATTGGTTTTGAAAATTTAGGATATTGAACGGGTATGCTTTGAAGCACTTTTTCTGCCCGATCTATAACTTTCTTCGAATCCTCGTCTTGATATAAGCCATTAATAAGAGTTCGCTTCTGGCTCGAGCTAAATTTGTCAAAAACCAGATAAGTTGATAGAACTATGAATCATTATTGAAGACTATTAGCTTAATTGCTTTTAGAATATTACAAATAAGGGGCAATAATTACAATAGAATATTTTTACCTCACTTCTCCTTGAACAACTAAATTGCCCGCTAGTGAACACAAGACAACTTTACTATTTAGTTTAGTTTAATCAAATAACAAAATTATGTATGAATGGACTGCAGTTTTCGGCAAAATGTTCACTATCAAATTCCTAATGGCACTTCATCAAATTATACTGTCATTATAATTTTACATTAATATTGAAATAAGAATATATATTATTAAATAAGTTATTGAGAGGAACAAAATTGAACTTTCTACCAGTATAAGGACCATTGTGTGGAAAGACCGATTTACCAGCCTTGATCGTTAGGCGTTGCTACGGAAGCGAGCGAGCACCTGGAGAAGAAAATCAATATATCACTTATGGAGAGTCTTATCATTGGTAATGCATGAGTACCAATTTAGCACAAAATATTAGTCATATAAATAGTTTTGTAAAGTAATATGACGTGAATTAAAAAATAAGAAACAGAATGATATTTCATCACACGCACTCTCTCTCTCTCTCCCTTTTGTCCTCTCTATAAACACTTTATTTTTCCAGTAAATTTTTATATGATCTCGCGTGGTCTTGTATTTTTCTCAACTAATTTTCTCAATTATATAGAAAACAACAAAACAGTTCATGATTCGTAGTCGTTTATAGTGGTTGCTTCATAGTGTTTTCTTATTTGAAAATTTAAAAAAATAGCTGGTATCTAATAGTTTTAATGCTTATAGTTTTTTGTTTGACAAAATAGTGATATTTTTGTTCTAGATAACTAATATAACAGCTGAACTGAGTTGAGGTGTTAAATTAATTGTGGGCACATAAACTATTTGAGTAATTGCAGCTAAGATATGTTAGCTTAGACTACACTTGGAGTGTTAAGGAAGGTGATTCAATGCGTTCCTGCAACCCTGACTTTTAGTAAGGGCAAGTTCAACTATATCCTAGTACATTTTTTATAAATAATATAAACTAAAGGACACTAGAGATTTAACATCTTTATTCTGTATGTTAACTGAAACAATAATTCCTATATTCATTCCTCATTGAAATAATAAAAATTTATTTAAACTAGTAGTAGATGGAAAATAGTGGGGACAAAAAATGTATGAAGTTTAAACTAGTGAGGACCTTAAGCATAGAAAAGGAGGTAAATGAATATTTTAGTCCAAACAATGAAATAGAAGATGACTAGTGCTTACCTTGAAATAGGGGGTGTTGAGGTTGTCCAAGTGATTTAGGGAATCACTATGATACTCTTCGAATACTACTTTATATCACATTCCCTATATTTGAGCTTAGAAACTCATTTAGTGAAGGTGTTGGACTTGCTATAAGAGTACTGGAAGAAAAGGAAAGTGAGAACTATTTAGTAACAACAGGTTAAGCCTATGGGAAAATTCAAAGAGGTCTCAGCTAGAAATCATCTTAAAATTAAAGGGGATTTTTGTCCTTCTTGCAAGGCGAAGAAGAAAGACCAAGACATGAATGCATAAACCCATGTCACTTCATGATCTCTCTAGAGAATGGGAACAACAATGTGGAGATAAGAGGCATGTTATATAGGTCAAAACCAGAGATGTCTCTTGATATA
This sequence comes from Daucus carota subsp. sativus, assembly GCF_001625215.2. Lineage (NCBI taxonomy): Eukaryota > Viridiplantae > Streptophyta > Magnoliopsida > Apiales > Apiaceae > Daucus > Daucus carota. The sequence continues at coordinate 2,442,968 of NC_030386.2, read as the reverse complement.
AAGACCCAACCAAGAAACATATAGAAGTTTATGTGCATATTATTAAAGGTTTCCACAACATGAAAATTATATAACTTTAACAGCAGTGTGCTCATATTTGAATTCGTGTGCTCTACCCCCATCCCCCAATATGGAAAATTGTTTGCCTCTCCTCCTTGTTAAAGTTATAATCTTCATGTTGTGGAAACCTTTAATAAGATGCATAGAAACTTCTATATGTTCCTTTGTTGGGTCTAGTAGTACTCACAATGATGCAACCAGAATATCTATCCCCTTAATTATACCTTCAAAGTTATAATGCTCCTCTGTGTCTGCCTTGTAAAAAAATCATTCACAAATTTATTCCTAGGTTTTCTCTCAGCCTTGCCTATTTGTAATTTTTCCCCTTCTTAAGGATCTCATTCAAACAATTAATATATGAAGTCTATACTAATTGTCTTTTTTAACATAGAAATTGTTGTTAAATCTACAAATTATATGCCCGTAATTAAACACCATTGGCTCTCATTTAGGCGTTATGTCTACAACACAATGTACCTGTGATGTGATTTGTCAAAAAAAACAACACAAGCATTAGAAATACTAGATAACCATTATATTTCTATTTTCATATAAGAAATACTCTAATATAACTACAACTATTATAAACCACTACTAATCAACTCAAACATATTGGAAATCCACATATCCAATAATAAGCACCATGGATCTAACCTGATAGGAACAACACAAATTCACTTGTGTCAATTGCGATGTCAATACGTGGCGTACATTCAACTGCTCCTCAATTTTTAGGCTTACTCGGTGTACACTTTATAAAAATGGCAACCCTTGTAGCAATTTCATTTTTTTTGACAAGGTGATGATTTCTGTTGGAGTGTCCGCCCCTATCGGCGCCAAAACACTACTAAAAACTAGGCAGAGAACTCCTATATATTTGCCTTTTGTGTTTTTTAGGGTTAAAACTGCAACCGCAAGACTCGGCCGTGTTTTTTTAGGGTTAAAACGCCAGCCCACTCTAGCTTATATTTTAAATATTATTTGTTGAATTTAATTTATATTATTTATGAATATATATCATTTATTTAATTAAAATTTTCTCATTAATTATATATTGTATCTTTTATTTAATAAAAATAGATCATAAGTACGCTATTTAATAAATAATTTTTTTTAATATACATCTTATTTGATTTTGAGATAATTTTACTACTTTTTTTTTCACTTATTAGAAATAAATAATATACTAGAAGAGTATTTTTTATACTTTGAATCAAAATATTAAATCATACATTTATATAATTATTAAATATCACCATTTAAATAAATTTAGAATACTGGTTAATTGCGTATTGTAATTTTCATTTAGTAAAGATCAAAAATAGATATGGCATATTACATATAAGAAAGTATAGATTAAATTATAAAGATAAATAAAAAATATATGAAATATTCAATACGTGTATTATAGAAAGTCATTAGCACGATAAATTATGAATTAATTTAATAGAATTTAAAATTATAAAATACCCATTTACAAGCATTATATATTTGTATTTTAGAAATATAGTAAGCATGCCTTTTGTTTTGTATAAGTATTTGGATTTTCTCCTTTCAGGTAAGACAAAAAATTGAGAAAATAAACAAATGATATACATTGCAAATATATTAATTTATGTATAATGTGTAATTTGTTAAGTTTTTTTTACATACATACTCTGGTGGTGGAGACATAATCACAAATCCTCCTCCCTTTGTCATTAGCAAGCATAATACACATATTTTGCATTAAAATATGATACTTTTAGCAGATTGATTATTTTATATATAGAATATTTATTATTTATATTTATTAAGTAAAAATATGATATAGAATTAATGAGTGTTTTAAATTTATTTAAATAAAGATATAAATATTTTTAAATAATATAAATTATATTTGAAAATTATAATGTAAAATTGATTAGTTCTAAAAACTATCATATAAAAGGACACATCAAAAACAATTATGGGATTCCTTGAAGAGAAAATATCAAGGGAATAAAAGAGTTCAGCGTGCCCAACTCCAAACACTCCGTGGAGTTTTCGAGATTCTGGAGATGAAAATTGGTAAATCAGTAAATGCTGGAGAAGATATGTTAGATGTGAATATTATTGAGAAATCTTACGCACTTTGACGGAGAATTTCAATTATATAGTTTGCTCCATAGAAGAGTCAAAGGATATAGATCACTGGATGAATTGTAGAGCTCATTGCTTGTACATGAGCAGAATATAGAAAGGTTAATAGTGAAGAACAGACCCTTAAAGCTACAAGTGGTGAAATAATCGGGGGAAGAGGACGTGGATATACTAGAGGCAGAGAGGAAGAGGACGCCGAGAAAGACAACCTTTCACTAAGGCCAACATGGAGTGCTCAAGTGTCACAAGTTTGGTCCCTTTCAGTATGAGTGCCCTAACTCAGATAAATTAAAATGTCAACTTTGCAGAGTTTGATTAAGAGATGGTACTCATGGCTCATGTTGAGATGGATGATTACATAAAAGAATGGATGTGGTTTTTGGACTACGGATGTAGAACGAGGAACCTTTCATTTGGATGTAATATTATTCATAAAAGATGTGTGAAACTCGATATATAATAATTTTACGAATTTCGTCTAACGATAGAGTTATATGTTTTATATAATTTTTTAAATTAACTCATTTGAGTCAGTTTTGTAATCAGTTACCCACTTGATGCATTTGAACGTAAGTGACCTATTTGATCATTAATCCATTGTGTAAATATGATTAGGATGAAAGTTGTAACAAAAAATATAATGATAGTGTTAAGATGAATGTAACGTAATGGATAAAATAGTAATTTTAAAATTAAGTGTTCAACAACCAGTAAAATGGAAATTTCCAATTAAAAGTAAAACTAATATAAAAAGATAAGACGAGTGTTAGGCATCAATTAATCCCTAATTGAAAAACTAAAGACTAATCATTCGAAAAAAGGAGGTCGCTCGTGCTAGTCATAGTCTTACAAAGTCCTTCAATCTCGAAATCGTTGTTCCTTCATGGTAAGTACTCGATTCGCACTTCTTCTCTTCAGGGGATCTAGATTTGTATATTTTATTATATGTGGATGGTATCTGGTGTTGTATAAGTGCTTGATTCTCAATTCTCAGTATTGGATCTAGATTTGTATACTTTTGTTATATATAGATCGCACCTGTTTTGGTATAATTATGAGATATTGTAGCCGATCAATTTGATTTATGGTGCCAAACAGGGGCGGATCTATGTATGGGCTCCGGTGGGCTAAAGCCCGGGTGAGTTTTATGATACAAAAAATTTTACCAGCCTCGACGAAAGTTTGCTGATCTTTAGCCCGGTCTAAAATTTTAAAAAGCCCAACACTTTTCTCAGTTTTGGGTCTGGAACTTTATTAGTTAACCAGAGTTGCGGTTAACTTTTATGAATTGTAACCCTATTTCGGTTTTATTCATGTAATTTTGTATTTTAAATATAAATTTGTTTAGTTTAGCAACTCTTATAGTAACAAGGATGATGAATTTATTTATTTGCCATTTATTTCAGCTTATGAAATTTATACATTAAATTATATATCAATTTATCCAATTTTAGTATATACTCACACAATCATATCTCACATATAATAGAAACCTTTAAATTAATAATTTGTAAAGAGATTGTCTCTTTAAATTGATAAAAACATTCTAGGCATAAGTCAAGATATATATTGACATTAAGCAATCCATGAATCTGAAATTTAAATTTTTAAAGTAAATTATAGTGTTTAATCTTGGCTCAACCCTTATATAAAGTGATCTTTATAATTATATACATATCTTTTTTTTTGAAAGAATTATATACATATCTTATACACTTTATGGATATGAATTGTTATGGAATATTAAAAAAATGAAGGTGAAATTCGTGTTTTTGACTGCTCTTGTTTGACGAAATTCAACAGTCTTTATGAGATGCCTAGTACCTTCAACTTGAAAAAAAATGACCAATTCAAAAACATAGTTCAAGTTGTGCGGGGAAGATACCTATATAGTAGTTTCTCAAGTCTTTGAAATAATAGAATAAAAATAGGTATTTCAGATAGAATAGAGTTAATCCTTCATCTTTATTTTAAGTAGTCGATGCTTATGCATGAGTCTTGATAGTCATCTCTGAATATTTAGAATTTATATAGAACTCTACGGTTTTGAATTATTCTAATAGCTTCTTGATTGGGCTAGAAGTTACAAATATGGGCTTTGATGGAGGCCCGTGCCTTGATGTTTGACAACCCACTTATCTTAAGAGTGTACATTGGGCTTTTATTAAGCTTGATTGATTAATTATAAAAATAATAAATAAATTATAAAGCTAGCTCCTAATAAGTGGGTTTCTTCTCTTTTGGGCCTTTATTGTTCATAATATTTTAGTGTCATATTTTAACCCTTATCTTTTATCAACCAACTTTCGAGAAAACATTAAAAGTTTTCGTGAATATTAGTTCAAAAGTCTCATATTTTTTGAAAATTTTGCAGTGCTCCCGGATGTTTTATGACATTCTTTGGTTTATTTTTCCTGACCTAATTTTGTAATAGGGCCAAAAAGAAATCATTTTTGGATTATTTATTAATTTTCAAGATTTTTGTCTAATTAATTCTGATTTTTAGAATCATTTCATTGAACTCACAGTATTTTTGAAATCTCTAGATATAATTTTCATAATTATCTTTTAAATATTTCTTGTGGCATGGAGTATTTTGGAAATAATAAATATATATGTACACTCATGCATAAAATATTACTGATAACAACATAATTTTTTTTTCTAATTTGTATTAACTAAAATGAAACAACTAATAATTAAAAATCAAACTATCTTTCCTTTAATCCAAACTTCTCAACTTAAAATCTTTACTTCAGCAACTTCGGCATTTCTTCAAACTTCACTGCTGGCATCGCTCCTCATACAAATTTTGATGACGTATAAGAATGTGCTTACTATAACCCTGGAAGACAGGGTTCTTGGTCAATCTATAGATGACTTGTTATCAAGGTAAATTATCACTAAACTTGGGCCAACATCAGTATCTGTATTAACAAATTTCTTAACCAAATTCCTTGGCACATGCCGCAGCTGTGGCTGTCATTATTCAGTTTCACAAGAAGATAAGGCAACACACTTCTGCTTTTGAGACACCCATGTTATCAAATTCTCGTTCATGTAAAAAGACAATCTTTTGAAACTTGGAGTGTTACTATTTTAAATTTTAAAATTTAAAATTTTAAAATATGCATATTTTAAAATTTTAAATTTTCTGTGTCTTATTCCCAGCCATGATCGACACACTCGACAACATCAACAACTCAAAACTTAGCTAGCGATTGAGGGTTCGAGTCATACGGGTTTGGAATACTATTTCATCCATTTCTGACAGGTTGCTGGCAGTGAACCTTATAGTGCTGGACAATGATGTATAATCTTTTTAACCTAAATCTATTTAACTTTATAATCGTTGAAATTGTTATAACCAAAGTATAAATATGATTTTTTTAGTACTATCAATCCTTGCTCATATACATTTGTTTCTATTTGTTTCGAGTACATAAAATTCCCATTCATGCCATTATTACCCCGGAAAAGTGGAACAACATGACTGAACCTGTGGTCGAAGGCCATGTCTATGAAATATCTGAATTTTTGGTCAGAGAGTTGAGAGTCAGTATAAGGCCCCTGTCGACGACTAAATGTATTGTATTCACACCTTCGACCGTTATGCATTCTGTCATGGCAGTTGAATATAATATCCCGGTGAATTACTTTCAGTTTACTCCAATCCCAGCAAATTGAACAATTACGTTATGTTAACACAAGAGATGATCACGGTGTGCATTGTATAAGTATACCGATTTGCTTCACTTTTTGTTTGACAGGTCACCAATTCGTGTTTAAAATTCCTAGTCTACTTCATCTAAAAAGTTTATGTACAAGCTAACATTTTTATGATACCTGTATGTCTTGATGAATTGCTGTAAATCCACAGATATAATCGGTGGGGTGGAGGATCCCGGTAATGTCTCCGACATACGTACTCGATTGGGTCAGAGGACGGGACACTCATTTACAATAACCGATGGTTTAGACTCCTGCAACATCAAAGTCTGGGAAGATCAGCAATCAAAGTTCCATGTGTTGTTCAACCAGAATCTGAACACCGGAGTTGTTGTGATATTGACATGCATGCGGTTTCAGCCTTTGTTACGTAAGGCACTGCATATTCAGCGTATACTTGGTCCACACAATTCACTGCAGCGATATACTTCTTAAGCAAGAACAGAAGTGCATAAAAGTCATAAAGATATTGAGATGCAAATCGGAAACCATCCAGTTTTAATAGGGATAAACATTATGTTCTAGTTATACGAACATTAATCATGTATTTATAGGTGCAGAGAGACATGTGTGCTACTCTTTTCCATAATTAAATAATCTGGAAGAGGCAGATTAAAAAAATTTGCAAGCTACTACATTCCATAAATAATCTGAAACAGAATCAGATTAATTTATGCCAAGATATATACCATATCAATTAATCTGAAACAAAAAAGTAGTTTTTATTTTGGATATGTTCTCTTTTTCCATAATTAAATAATGTGGAACAGAATCGGATTAAAAAAGTTGCAAACTACTATATTTCATAAATAATCTGAAACAGTATCAGATTAATTTATGCCAAGATATATACCATATCAATTAATCTGAAACAAAAAAATTAGTTTTTATTTTTGATATTTTTCATCCAAAAATTCCGGAAAATTAGAAAAATAGAACGGAGCTATCTGAGAGGCGCCACCTACAGCCCCTCGCTTCTCCTTTATATAAGTATATTGATTGATTGATGATTGATAGTAGCATCCATAATAAAATTATATTATAAAACTAATTAAATAAACAACCACTATATTTGGTCCAACTATTGTTGTTCCTTTTTGCATAAAAAATTAACGGATTAGTTAACTTATTCAGTGATACTATCTTAAAATAAAAATTATTTTGTTACTTATTTTATATATATTTTATTTGAATTTGTGTAATCTAATATTAGAAATTAAAATACTCAAATAAGTATTTATAAAACTAGAAACGAAATGTATGCACATGTGATGTATATTATATATAATAATATGTATAATTTATGGAGTGATCATAAATAAAAATTTGAGTATCTTTAAATTATGTGATGTTATGTAATTATTTTATTTAGGTGACCTTTGGCTTGTGAATGACTTTGTCCTTTAACTTGACTCTTGACCCTTCATTATACTTGTAACCTATTTTCCATGGCCTATATAAAGGCATTTTGTATTGCTTGAAAGGATATGAAATTTTTTCTCTATTCTTGATGTGCGGAAAATAATACCTTTAAGTCGCAAGCGCATCTCGTTATAGTAATTTATGATTCGTCCACAGAGATTAAAATTATTTTCGAAATCCTTTACTATTAAGCTAGGCGGAATAGAACAATTAATTAGTGGAGGGGTTTTTTTTCTAAATTAAATCTAAGACTTTGAAAGGAATTTAAGGAAAACTCGGCGTGAGTATTTTAATCAAAACAAAAACTTAATTCTACCTACAAAATTTCAATTTGATTAATACAATAAATAAAGTAACGTCAAAGAAAATACAGCAAAACTCGATTAACCAGCCAAACAAAAGTAAACTCAAACCAAAAACTAAAACAAAGCAGACCCTGGCAATAATTTGAAGGATAAATTAAATAGAAATCCACAGAACAACAGCTTGACTCGGAACTATGTATCAACACACAGCCACCCGGTTGCCATGATTCATGAGATCTTGATCAACTATTTCATCAATTAGATTGACGTGCATAGGTTGATCATAGAAATCATCGGATTGCTTCCCTACATGAAATATGTTGAGGTCGATTGTCATGTTTCCAAATGTTAGCTTCATTAAGCCATTCTTACAATTAATCAACGCGTTGGATGTATCTAAAAAGGGTCGTCCTAAGATGATGGGAATTTGATTCTTTGGATTCTTAACCGGCTCGGTCTCTAGGACGACAAAATCTACGGGAAAAACAAAGTCACCTACTTTAATTAGCAGGTCTTCGATCATTCTCTTAGGAATTTTCACGGATCGATCGGCTAATTGAAGTGTGACATTAGTTTGTCGGAGCTCCCCTAAACCTAAAGCTTGGTAGACAGAATATGGAAGGAGATTAACACTAGCCCCTAAATCAAGTAACGCCTTATCCACAAAAGTTTCTCCTATGACACATGAAATTGTAGGACAACCGGAGTCCTTGTATTTCACGGGGATTTGGTTTGAGAGAATCGAACTAATGTGAGATGTAAGGAAAGCTTTCTTAGGGACACGATTGGTTCTCTTATGGGTACATAACTCCTTAAGACACTTAGCATATGAAGGAATTTGTTGAATTGCATCTAAAAGGGGTATGTTGACCTTGACTTGCTTAGACACTTCCAAAATCTTCTCCATTTGAGCCGATTGCTTCGGTGAAATAAGTCTTTGTGGGTAAGGGACTCTCGGTTTATAGACCACTTCACTTTGCAACTCGGGTTCCGGGTTTGGATCACTCGACTCCTCACGGGCTTTTGAACACTCGGGTTTGTCATGATTAATGGTAGTAATGGGTGGACTCGAATCCCCTTTCTTACCAAGGTTCTCACCAACGTGGGTATCTATTTGCTTACCCGACCTAAGAGAAATGACCGTATGCACATTATTCGGGGGTCTTTGATTAAGTGGAAATTTTGGGTTCGGCTCCGGTTGACTTGGGAATTTGTTCTTTTCTCGCTCACACAACGTGCTTGCTAATTGACTCAATTGGGACTCTAACTTAGAGACGGCTTGCACATTAGAATGCAAAAGTTGCCTATCTTGGGTTAAAGTTTGCATGAAAGTTTGCTGGGATTGAGTAAAATTAGTTTGCGATTTCACTAAGGCCTCTATGCTTTTTTCTAAGGAATTGAGTCTCTTATCCGAATCATTAAAACCGGGAGGATTCAAAGGAGCTTGACTCGGGTTTTGATAATTCGGAAAAGAATTGGGATTGGGCCTAGGAAAATTAGGTTGTGGGGCTTGAAAATTTTGCCCTTGGTTCCACGAGAAATTCGGGTGATTCTTCCACCCGGGGTTGTACGTTGGTGCAAAAGGGTCATTTCTAGGATTAGGTTGAAACATCGCGTTCACTTGCTCAAACTTGTGGGATTGTTGGATCTCGGGATAGGGAGCATTATAGTTCGGGAACATAGGCAAAGATGAAGGGCCACTATGAGACTCTAAAGCTTCGAGTCTCTTAGTAAGGGTTGCTAATTTGGCATCGGTTTCCACATTGTTTCCTATCGAATGCAAACCCCTAGAGCTAGACGACTCGATCGACTTTTTAGGTTCCCTAGTAGACCCCCATAACATTGTTTTTTCGGCTAAGTCCTCGAAAAATTCCCACCCTTGGTCCTCATCTTTCTCCATGAATTTTCCTTGGCACATAGACTCTAATAACACGGTGGTTTGACTATCTAAGGCCTCGTACACAATCTTACAAAGTCTCCATTTCTCTATTCCATGGTGGGGGCATTGTGATAGAAGATTTTTAAAACGATCAAAGAATTTCCAAAAAGACTCGTTTTCCCTTTGATGGAATTGATTTATTTCATTTGTAATTCGAGTCGTTTTATGGTTTGGAAAATACTTTTTAAGAAACATTACCACAAACCCCTCCCAAGTGGAAATAGAATTGACGGGTAGACTATACAACTATTTTTTAGCATTTTCTTTTAAAGCAAAGTTGATTAGTCTAAGCCGAATGGAACCTTCACTCAATTGTTGGAGTTTTTGCAAACCGCAAACCCCCTCAAATTCTTGAATAAAAAGATAGGGATCCTCACCTTCACTCCCTAAAAATTTAGGCAACATACTAATGTGATGTGCCTTGATTTCGAAATTATTCCCATTAACGGGAGGAAGGGTGATGCACGATGGTTGAGCGGAATGGGATGGGTAACAACGGTCTTTAAGAGACAATGCCATGTTTACTATCGGTTCGCTAGCTTGTATGGGTTCGGAGTCCGAAGAGGACGAAGAAGGAATTTCGATGATCGGTCTAACTAAACTAGACGATTCGAACCTAACCCAAGTAGTTCGCATACACAAGCTAGTAAACACGTAGCAAATAAGTGCGAAAAAAATAAAACAAACAAAAGAAAGGGTGTAAAAGTGAAAGAAAAACTTAATTCTAGGGTTCCCTAATAAAAAATGAACTAGACCTTGCTCCTAACGTTAAGGACCACCAAAAACTCGATAAATCCAAAATTATTCGGACCGGTTTGGCCAGTTTGGAGCAGGCATTGCCAATAGGCCAATCTCCGCGCTTAGACACCAAACCTTAATCGGCCAGGTAAGCTTTCGCTTGCCCTTAGACACCGAAGAGTCGGAATAATTAAAGATTATCTCGTTCTTTAGGTACCTTCCTAATTGAGCGCGAAATACTAGGGGCTAACGTCTAATTCAATTTTATTAAAAGGCTAGGGAAATGCAAAATGTGGAAATTAAGTTGTTGTGGGCCAAGGAAAGAGTGATGAAATCCCTTCCCTTATCTTGTCAGTGGTTTTGCCCTTAAGATTTTTTTAAAATGATGCACCACACAACGAGATAATAAAAGCAGTAAACAAATATGGATGCTTCTACACTACGTGTTTTACTCTAAAGAAAGAAAGAAATTAACGCACCTTAGGGTCCTCCAGCGATCACCACAAATATAGGTACGAAAATTTAAAAACAAAAATTAAAATCTAAATGATGTGCCCTAAGTGATTAAATGCATGATGCGACACATATGTAGTTCTAACTAATATTTTTGGATTTTAAATTTTTGATTTGTTTGTGTTTTTCAATTTTCAAATTTGTTTGTGATTTTCTAAATAGAGGCGAAAAATAAGGGCGGAGAGATACGGGTTACCAAAGCAAGCTTCCAAATTCGAGCAAAATTTGTCCACTTTACTCCATGATTCCCGAATATTCCTCCTCAAAATAAAGAACAAAAAATGAGAAAACAAACTAATCCAATAGATTAAAAATAAAGGAGCGAAAAATTAATTATAATCCCCGGCAGCGGCGCCAAAAACTTGATGTGCGGAAAATAATACCTTTAAATCGCAAGCGCACGATCTCGTTATAGTAATTTATGATTCGTCCACAGAGATTAAAATTATTTTCGAAATCCTTTACTATTAAGCTAGGCAGATTAGAACAATTAATTAGTGGAGGGGTTTTTTTCTAAATTAAATCTAAGACTTTGAAAGGAATTTAAGGAAAACTCGGCGTGAGTATTTTAATTAAAACAAAAACTTAATTCTACCTACAAAATTTCAATTCGATTAATACAATAAATAAAGTAATGTCAAAGAAAATACAGCAAAACTCGATTAACCAGCCAAACAAAAGTAAACTCAAACCAAAAACTAAAACAAAGCAGACCCTGGCAATGATTTGAAGGATAAATTAAACAGAAATCCACAGAACAACAGCTCGACTCGGAACTATGTATCAACACACAGCCACCCGGTTGCCATGACTCAGTGCTCACTCACTACAACTCAGCTGTACTACGACTTAAAACAGAACTCAAAGCAACATAAACGGACTCTGGGCAACAACGCAGCAAATCCAAAACAAACCCAGCAGAAACGAACTCGAATATACACAACTCAGTACCAAAAACTAAACAGAGTAGAGACCACAGGAAATCGACACAGCAATGAGACCCAGCAAACATATAAAACGCAGCGGTACTCGACTAAAACAGCAGCCGGAAGGAGTGAAAAGGATTCAAAAATGACTCGGTACTGTAGCCACAAACTCGACAAAACCCAGCAGAAAAAAACGGAACAAACTCTACTAAAACTCACTAAACTCAGAACAAACCCGGCTACGAGTCGAAGAAACAGAGCACAACTCAGCGAAGCACAACTAAAACACAGCAAACCCGGCTCGTTGGAAAAGGTTTGCAAGGGAGCATGAGCTTGTGAGAGGAGATATATTGGTATTTCATATGATCACACATTACATATTCAAGGTATTGTTTTTCTAATTTAGATACTTTGTTTGTACACGTTGAAGTTCCACCCTTAATATAATTCGATCGTGCATTTACTCATGCGTAACGGTTGACATATGTAAGGGTGGAACAAAGTATCTAAATGAGAAAAAAAAATATCTTGAATATGTATGGCGCGGTCATATGAAAGACCAATACAACTCTTTTCACGAGCTCATGCTCCGTCACAAACCTTTTCCAACCAGCACTCAGACCATGGTGTTTTGCTAGATATGTAGTGTCCCTCTCTTGGCCAACTTCATCCACCAAGACGACTTTAACATTTTCACTCGGCATGCACAAATTACCAAAGTCGGCTGGTAATATATATATTCGAAATAAATACAAAAGAAATTTTTTAATTTAATAATGGCGACTTTGTCTACAAAACTAATAAACAAATACTTTTAAGGGGAGAGTATGAGATGCATAGCAACCAAAAACTGTTGGAAACATTGGAGTGAACTATTGGTTTTGAAAATTTAGGATATTGAACGGGTATGCTTTGAAGCACTTTTTCTGCATGATCTATAACTTTCTTTCGAATCCACGTCTTGATATAAGCCATTAATAAGAGTTCGCTTCTGGCTCGAGCTAAATTTGTCAAAAACAAGATAAGTTGATAGAACTATGAATCATTATTGAAGACTATTAGCTTAATTGCTTTTAGAATATTACAAATAAGGGGCAATAATTACAATAGAATATTTTTACCTCACTTCTCCTTGAACAACTTAATTGCCCGGCTAGTGAACACAAGATAACTTTACTATTTAGTTTAGTTTAATCAAATAACAAAATTATTTATAAACGGACAGCAGTTTTCGGCAAAATGTTCACTATCAAATTCCTAATGGCACTTCATCAAATTATACTGTCATTATAATTTTACATTAATTTTGAAATAAGAATATATATTATTAAATAAGTTATTGAGAGGAAAAAATTGAACTTTCTACCAGTATAAGGACCATTGTGTGGAACGACCGACTTACCAGCCTTGATCGTTAGCCGTTGCTACTGAAGCGAGCGAGCTCCTGGAGAAGAAAATCAATATATCACTTATGGAGAGTCTTATCAATTGTCATGAGTACCAATTTGGCACAAAATATTAGTCATATAAATAGTTTTGTAAAGTAATATGACGTTTAGGGGTCATGAATTGATAAATAAGAAACAAAATGATATTCTCTCTTTCTCTCTCTCTCTCCCTCTCTCTCTCTTTCTCTTATTTTTCTAGTAAATCAAGGAGAAGTGAGGTAAAAATATTGTTAATCAAATAGAAGTGAGGTAAAAATATTGTATCGTAATCATTGCCCCTTATTTGTAATATTTTCAGAGCAATTAAGTTAATAGTCTATAATAATGATGCATAGTTGTATCAACTTATCTTGTTTTTGACAACTTTAGCTTGAGCGGGAGGAAGACTCTTATTGATAGCCTATATCAAGACGAGGATTCTAAGAAATCTGTTATAGATCGGGCAGAAAAAGCGATTCAAAGCATACCACTTCAATATCCTAAATTTTCAAAACCGATGGTTCAATCCAATATTTCCAACAGTTTTTGGTTGGTATGCATCTCATACTCTCCTAGTAAAACTATTTGCTTATTGGTTTTGTAGACAAAGTCATTATTATTGAATTAAAAATTTTCTTTTGTATTTATATCGAATATAGATATTATTAGTCGACTTCTGTAATTTGTACATGCCAAGTGAAGATGCTAAAGTTGTCTTGGTTGATGAAGCTGGCCAAGAGAGAGACACAACATATCTAGCAAAACACCATTGTCTGAGTGCTCGTTGGAAAAGGTTTGCAATGGAGCATGAGCTTGTGAGAAGAGATATATTGGTATTTCATATGATCACACATTACATATTCAAGGTATTGTTTTTCTCATTTAGATACTTTGTTTGTACATGTTGAAGTTCCACCCTTAATATAATTCGATAATGCATTTACTCATGCGTAACGGTTGACATATGTAAGGGTGGAACAAAGTATCTAAATGAGAAAAAAATTATCTTGAATATGTATAGTGCGGTCATCTAAAAGACCAATACATCTCTTTTCACGAGCTCATGCTCCGTCGCAAACCTTTTCCAACCAGCACTCAGACCATGGTGTTTTGCTAGATATGTCGTGTCCCTCTCTTGGCCAACTTCATCCACCAAGACGACTTTAACATTTTCACTCGGCATGCACAAATTACCAAAGTCGGCTCGTAATATCTATATTCGAAATAAATACAAAAGAAATTTTTTTAATTTAATAATGACGACTTTGTCAACAAAACTAATAAACAAATACTTTTAAGGGGAGAGTATGAGATGCATACCAACCAAAAACTATTGGAAACATTGGACTGAACTATCGGTATTGAAAATTTAGGATATTGAATGGGTATGCTTCGAAGCACTTTTTCTGCACCATCTATAACTCTCTTAGAATCCTCGTCTTGATATAGGCTATTAATAAGAGTTCGCCTCCGGCTCGAGCTAAAGTTGTCAAAAACAAGATAAGTTGATAGAACGATGAGGGGCAATTAGCTTAATTGATAAGACTATTAGCTTAACTGCTTTTAGAATATTACAAATAAGGGGCAATGATTACAATAGAATATTTTGACCTCACTTCTCCTTGATCAACTAAATTGCCCTGCTAGAGAACACAAGACAACTTTACTATTTAGTTTAGTTTAAACAAATAACAAAATTATGTATGAATGTACTGCAGTTTTCGGCAAAATGTTCACTATCAAATTCCTAATGACACTTCATCAAATTATATTGTCATTATAATATTTCATTAATTTTGACATAAGTATATATATTATTAAGAAAGTTATTGAGGGGAACAAAATTGAACTTTCTACAAGTAGAAGGACCATTGTGTGGAAAGACCGACTTACCAGCCTTGATCGTTAGGCGTTGCTACGGAAGCGAGCGAGCTCCTGGAGAAGAAAATCAATATATCACTTATGGAGAATCTTATCATTGGTAATGCATGAGTATCAATTTAGCACAAAATATTAGTCATATAAATAGTTTTGTAAAGTAATATGACGTAAATTAAAAAATAAGAAACAGAATGATATTTCATCACACGCACTCTCTCTCTCTCCCTTTTGTCCTCTCTATAAACACTTTATTTTTCCAGTAAATTTTTATATGATCTCGCGTGGTCTTGTATTTTTCTCAACTAATTTTCTCAATTATATAGAAAACAACAAGACAGTTCATGATTCGTAGTCGTTTATAGTGGTTTCTTCATAGTGTTTCTTATTTGAAAATTTAAAAAAAAAGCTGGTATCTAATAGTTTTAATGCTTATAGTTTTTTGTTTGACAAAATAGTGATATTTGTGTTCTAGATAACTAATATAACAGCTGAACTGAGTTGAGGTGTTAAATTAATTGTGGGCACATAAACTATTTGAGTAATTGCAGCTAAGATATGTTAGCTTAGACTACACTTGGAGTGTTAAGGAAGGTGATTCAATGCGTTCCTGCAACCCTGACTTTTAGTAAGGGCAAGTTCAACTATGTCCTAGTACATTTTTTATAAATAATATAAACTAAAGGACACTAGTGATTTAACATCTCTATTCTGTATGTTAACTGAAACAATAATTCCTATATTCATTCCTCTTTGAAATAATAAAAATTTATTTAAACTAGTAGTAGATGGAAAATAGTGGGGACAAAAAATGTATGAAGTTTAAACTAGTGAGGACCTTAAGCATAGAAAAGGAGGTAAATGAATATTTTAGTCCAAACAATGAAATAGAAGATGACTAGTGCTTACCTTGAAATAGGGGGTGTTGAGGTTGTCCAAGTGATTTAGGGAATCACTATGATACTCTTCGAATACTACTTTATATCACATTCCCTATATTTGAGCTTAGAAACTCATTTAGTGAAGGTGTTGGACTTGCTATAAGAGTACTGGAAGAAAAGGAAAGTGAGAACTATTTAGTAACAACAGGTTAAGCCTATGGGAAAATTCTAAGAGGTCTCAGCTAGAAATCATCTTAAAATTAAAGGGGATTTTTGTCCTTCTTGCAAGGCGAAGAAGAAAGACCAAGACATGAATGCATAAACTCATGTCACTTCATGATCTCTCTAGAGAATGGGAACAACAATGTGGAGATAAGAGGCATGTTATATAGGTCAAAACCAGAGATGTCTCTTATCATAAAGACCCAACCAAGAAACATATATATAGAAGTTTATGTGCATCTTATTAAAGGTTTCCACAACATGAAAATTATATAACTTTAACAGCAGTGTGCTCATATTTGAATTCGTGTGCTCTACCCCCATCCCCCAATATGGAAAATTGTTTGCCTCTCCTCCTTGTTAAAGTTATAATCTTCATGTTGTGGAAACCTTTAATAAGATGCATAGAAACTTCTATCCTCTTAATTATACCTTCAAAGTTATAATGCTCCTCTGTGTCTGCCTTGTAAAAAAATCATTCACAAATTTATTCCTAGGTTTTCTCTCAGCCTTGCCTATTTGTAATGCTTCCCCTTCTTAAGGATCTCATTCAAACAATTAATATATGAAGTCTTTACTAATTGTCTTTTTTAACATAGAAATTGTTGTTAAATCTACAAATTATATGCCCCTAATTAAACACCATTGGCTCTAATTTAGGCGTTATTTCAGTTGTCTACAACACAACGTACCTGTGATGTGATTTGTCAAACAACACAACAAAAGCATTAGAAATACTAGATAACCATTATATTTCTATTTTCATATAAGAAATACTCTAATATAACTACAACTATTATAAACCACTACTAATCAACTCAAACATATTGGAAATCCAGATATCCAATAATAAGCACCATGGATCTAACCTGATAGGAACAACATAAATTCACTTGTGTCAATTGCGATGTCAATACATGGCGTACATTCAACTGCTCCTCAATTTTCAGGCTTACTCAGTGTACACTTTATAAAAATGGCAACCCTTGTAGCAATTTCATTTTTTTTGACAAGGTGATGATTTCTGTTGGAGTGTCCGCCCCTATCGGGGCCAAAACACTACTAAAAACTAAACACTACTAAAAACTAGGCAGAGAACTCCTATATATTTCCCTTTTGTGTTTTTTAGGGTTAAAACTGCAGCCGCAAGACTGGGCCGTGTTTTTTTAGGGTTAAAACGCCAGCCCACTCTAGCTTATATTTTAAATAATATTTGTTGAATTTAATTTATATTATTTATGAATATATATCATTTATTTAATTAAAAATTTTCTCATTAATTATATATTGTATCTTTTATTTAATAAAAATAGATCATAAGTACGCTATTTAATAACTAATTTTTTTTAATATACATCTTATTTGATTTTGAGATAATTTTACTACTTTTTTTTCACTTATTAGAAATAAATAATATACTAGAAGAGTATTTTGTTATAATTTGAATCAAAATATTAAATCATACATTTATATAATTATTAAATATCACCATTTAAATAAATTTAGAATACTGGTTAATTGCGTATTGTAATTTTCATTTAGTAAAGTTCAAAAATAGATATGGCATATTACATATAAGAAAGTATAGATTAAATTATAAAGATAAATAAAAAATATATGAAATATTCAATACAGAATAATAGATCCTTAATACAGATAATACTTATATGTGTGTGTATTATAGAAAGTCATAAGCACGATAAATTATGAATTAATTTAATAGAATTTAAAATTATAAAATACCCATTTACAAGCATTATATATTTGTATTTTAGAAATATAGTAAGCATGCCTTTTGTTTTGTATAAGTATTTGGATTTTCTCCTTTCAGGTAAGACAAAAAATTGAGAAAATAAACAAATGATATACATTGCAAATATATTAATTTATGTATAATGTGTAATTTGTTAAGTTGTTTTTACATACATACTCTGGTGGTGGAGACATAATCACAAATCCTCCTCCCTTTGTCATTAGCAAGCATAATACACATATTTTGCATTAAAATATGATACTTTTAGCAGATTGATTATTTTATATATAGAACATTTATTATTTATATTTATTAAGTAAAAATATAATATAGAATTAATGAGTGTTTTAAATTTATTTATATAAAGATATAAATATTTTTAAATGATATAAATTATATTTGAAAATTATAATGTAAAATTTATTAGTTCTAAAAACTATCATATAAAAGGACACATCAAAAACAATTATGGGATTCCTTGAAGAGAAAATATCAAGGGAATAAAAGAGTTCAGCGTGCCCAACTCCAAACACTCTGTGGAGTTTTTGAGATTGTGGAGATGAAAATTGGTAAATCAGTAAATGCTGGAGAAGATATGTTAGATGTGAATATTATTGAGAAATCTTACGCACTTTGACGGAGAATTTCAATTATATAGTTTTCTCCATAGAAGAGTCAAAGGATATAGATCACTGGATGAATTGTAGAGCTCATTGCTTGTACATGAGCAGAATATAGAAAGGTTAATAGTGAAGAACAGACCCTTAAAGCTACAAGTGGTGAAATAATCGGGGGAAGAGGACGTGGATATACTAGAGGCAGAGAGGAAGAGGACGCCGAGAAAGACAACCTTTCACTAAGGCCAACATCGAGTGCTCAAGTGTCACAAGTTTGGTCCCTTTCAGTATGAGTGCCCTAACTCAGATAAATTAAAATGTCAACTTTGCAGAGTTTGATTAAGAGATGGTACTCATGGCTCATGTTGAGATGGATGATTACATAAAAGAATGGATGTGGTTTTTGGACTACGGATGCAGGAACCTTTCATTTGGATGTAATATTATTCATAAAAGATGTGTGAAACTCCATGTATAATAATTTTACGAATTTCGTCTAACGATAGAGTGATATTTTTTATATAATTTTTTAAATTAACTCATTTGAGTCAGTTTTGTAATCAGTGACCCACTTGATGCATTTGAACGTAAGTGACCTATTTGATAATTAATCCATTGTGTAAATATGATTGGGATGAAAGTTGTAACAAAAAATATAATGATAGTTTTAAGATGAATATAAGGTAATTGATAAAATAGTAATTTTAAAATTAAGTGTTCAACAAGGAGTAAAATGGAAAATTCCAATTAAATGTAAAACTAATATAAAAAGATAAGACGAGTGTTAGGCATCAATTAATCCCTAATTGAAAAACTAAAGACTAATCATTCGAAAAAAGGAGGTCGCTGGTGCTAGTCATAGTCTTACAAAGTCCTTCAATCTCGAAATCGTTGTTCCTTCATGGTAAGTACTCGATTCACACTTCTTCTCTTTAGGGGATCTAGATTTGTATATTTTATTATATGTGGATCGTATCTGGTGTTGTATAAGTGCTTGATTCTCAATTCTCAGTATTGGATCTAGATTTGTATACTTTAGTTATATATAGATCGCACCTGTTTTGGTATAATTATGAGATATTGTAGCCGATCAATTTGATTTACGGTGCCAAAAAGCTTGAGAAGCTTGAGTTAGCAACTCTTATAGTAACAAGGATGATGAATTTATTTATTTGCCATTTATTTCAGCTTATGAAATTTATACATTAAATTATATAGCAATTTATCCAATTTTAGTATATACTCACACAATCATATCTCACATATAATAGAAATCTTTAAATTAATAATTTGTAAAGAGATTGTCTCTTTAAATTGATAAAAACATTCTAGGCATAAGTCAAGATATATATTGACATTAAGCAATCCATGAATCAGAAATTTAAATTTTTAAAGTAAATTATAGTGTTTAATCTTGGCTCAACCCTTATATAAAGCGATCTTTATAATTATATACATATCTTCTTTTTTTTTTTGAAAGAATTATATACATATCTTATACACTTTATGGATATGAATTGTTATGGAATATTAAAAAAATGAAGGTGAAATTCGTGTTTTTGACTGCTCTTGTTTGACGAAATTCAACGGTCTTTATGAGATGCCTAGTACCTTTAACTTGAATAAAAATGACCAATTCAAAAACATAGTTCAAGTTGTGCGGGGAAGATACCTATATAGTAGTTTCTCAAGTCTTTGAAATAATAGAATAAAAATAGGCATTTCAGATAGAATAGAGTTAATCCTTCATATTTATTTTAAGTAGTCGATGCTTATGCATGAGTCTTGATAGTCATCTCTGAATATTTAGAATTTATATAGAACTCTACGGTTTTAAATTATTCTAATAGCTTCTTGATTGGGCTAGAAGTTACAAATATGGGCTTTGATGGAGGCTCGTGCCTTGATGTTTGACAACCCACTTATCTTAAAAGTCGATGTATATTGGGCTTTTATTAAGCTTGATTGATTAATTATAAAAATAATAAATAAATTATAAAGCTAGCTCTTAATAAGTGGGTTTCTTCTCTTTTGGGCCTTTATTGTTCATAATATTTTAGTGTCATATTTTAACCCATATCTTTTATCAACCAACATTCGAGAAAACATTAAAAGTTTTCGTGAATATTAGTTCAAAAGTCTCATATTTTTTGAAAATTTTGCAGTGCTCCCGGATGTTTTATGACATTCTTTGGTTTATTTTTCCTGACCTTATTTTGTAATAGGGCCAAAAAGAAATCATTTTTGGATTATTTATTAATTTTCAAGATTTTTGTCAAATTAATTCTGATTTTTAGAATCATTTTATTGAACTCGCAGTATTTTTGAAATCTCTAGATATAATTTTCATAATTATCTTTTAAATATTTCTTGTGGCATCGAGTATTTTGGAAATAATAAATATATATGTACACTCATGCATAAAATATTACTGATAACAACATAATTTTTTTTTCTAATTTGTATTAACTAAAATGAAACAACTAATAATTAAAAATCAAACTATCTTTCCTTTAATCCAAACTTCTCAACTTAAAATCTTTACTTCAGCAACTTCGGCATTTCTTCAAACTTCACTGCTGGCATCGCTCCCCATACAAATTTTGATGACGTATAAGAATGTGCTTACTATAACCGTGGAAGACAGGGTTCTTGGTCAATCTATAGATGACTTGTTATCAACGTAAATTATCACTGAACTTGGGCCAAAATCAGTATCTGTATTAACAAATTTCTTAACCAAATTCCTTGGCACATGCAGCAGCTGTGGCTGTCAATATTCAGTTTCATAAGAAGATAAGGCAACACACTTCTGCTTTTGAGACACCCATGTTATCAAATTCTCGTTCATGTAAAAAGACAAGCTTTTGAAACTTGGAGTGTTACTATTTTGAATTTTAAAATTTAAAATTTTAAAATATGCAAGAGTTAACTCTTGCATATTTTAAAATTTTAAATTTTCTGTGTCTTATTCCCAGCCATGATCGACACACTCGGCAACATCAACAACTCAAAACTTAGCTAGCGATTGAGCGTTCGAGTCACACGGGTTTGGAATACTATTTCATCCATTTCTGACAGGTTGCTGGCAGTGAACCTTATAGTGCTGGACAATGATGTATAATCTTTTTAACCTAAATCTATTTAACTTTATAATCGTTGAAATTGTTATAACCAAAGTATAAATATGATTTTTTTGAGTACTATCAATCCATGCTCATATACATTTGTTTCTATTTGTTTCGAGTACATAAAATTCCCATTCATGCCATTATTACCCCGGAAAAGTGGAACAACATGACTGAACCTGTGGTCGAAGGCCATGTCTATGAAATATCTGAATTTTTGGTCAGAGAGTCGAGAGTCAGTATAAGGCCCCTGTCGACGACTAAATGTATTGTATTCACACCTTCGACCGTTATGCATTCTGTCATGGCAGTTGAATATAATATCCCGGTGAATTACTTTCAGTTTACTCCAATCCCAGCAAATTGAACAATTACGTTATGTTAACACAAGAGATGATCACGGTGTGCATTGTATAGGTATACCGATTTGCTTCACTTTTTGTTTGACAGGTCACCAATTCTTGTTTAAAATTCTAATTAGTCTACTTCATCTAAAAAGTTTATGTACAAGCTAACATTTTTATGATAGTTGTATGTCTTGATGAATTGCTGTAAATCCACAGATATAATCGGTGGGGTGGAGGATCCCGGTAATGTCTCCGACATACGTACTCGATTGGGTCAGAGGACGGTACACTCATTTACAATAACCGATGGTTTAGACTCCTGCAACATCAAAGTATGGGAAGATCAGCAATCAAAGTTCCAATGTGTTGTTCAACCAGAATCTGGACACCCGAGTTGTTGTCATATTGACATGCATGCGGTTTGAGCCTTTGTTACGTAAGGCACTGCATATTCAGCGTATACTTGGTCCACACAATTCACTACAGCGATATAATTCTTAAGCAAGAACAGAAGTGCATAAAAGTCAAAAAGATATTGAGATGAAAATTCGAAACCATCCCCAGTTTTAATAGGTATAAACATTATGTTCTAGTTATACGAACATTAATTATGTCGGGACGTATGAATTCCAATCCATGCAGCGATATTTATAGGTGCAGAGATATATACCATATCAATTAATCTGGAAAAAAAAAGTAATTTTTATTTTTGATATTTTTTCTTTTTCCATAATTAAATAATCTGGAACAGAATCAGATTTAAAAACTTGCAAGCTACTATATTCCATAAATAATCTGAAACAGTATCAGATTAATTTATGCCAAGATATATACCATATCAATTAATCTGAAACAAAAAAAGTAGTTTTTATTTTTGATATTTTTCATCCAAAAATTCCGGAAAATTAGAAAAATAGAACGGAGCTATATGAGAGGCGCCACCTACACCCCCTCACTTCTCCTTTATATAAGTATATTGATGATTGATAGTAGCATCCATAATAAAATTATATTATAAAACTAGTTAAATAAACAACTACTATATTTGGTCCAACTATTGTTGTTCCTTTTTGCATAAAAATTAACCGAGTAGTTAACTTATTCATTTATAGTATCTTAAAATAAAAATTGTTGTGTTACTTTTTTTTATATATTTTTTATTTGAATTTGTGTAATCTAATATTAGAAATTAAAATACTCAAATAAGTATTTATAAAACTAGAAACGAAATGTATGTACATGTGATGTATATTATATATAATAATATGTATAATTTATGGAGTGATCATAAATAAAAATTTGAGTATCTTTAAATTATGTGATGTTATGTAATTATTTTATTTAGGTGACCTTTGGCTTGTGGATGACTTTGTCCTTTAACTTGACTCTTGACCCTTCATTATACTTGTAACCTATATTTCATGGCCTATATAAAGGCATTTTGTATTGCTGGAAAGGATATGAAAAATCTCTTCTATTCTCTTAGTTATTTGTTCTTCTAGTGCTCTCTTTGTAGTATCTCTTTGTAGTATATATATATATATATATATATATATATATATATATATATATATATATATATATATATATATATATATATATACTACTAGAAAAAGTAGATTAGACATCACTCATTTAACATCGGTTGTAAAAGCCACCGATGTTAAAGACTTTTATTACATCATAAATTTAAAAAGCGATGTTAAAGAGCATTAACGACATCAGTTATCAAAATGACCGTTATCTAAACTAAATTTTATCAAAATGACCGTTATCTAAACTAAATTTTAAAAAACAAAAGAAACACGCGGCGTATATTCTCAACCCTTTTTAACAAAACATATATCCCCGCCTTAGCTTATTTTCATCCCCCAATTTCAACATCTCTCTCTCGATGGTCTCCTCTCTCACTCTCGACACTCACTCTCTCTCCCCATCTACAATCTCTCTTTGCCACCATATCCCCAAATACACCTCTAATCTTAGAACCCTAACTTATCTCACCCGATTCTCAACCACCCAAACCCGATTCCGAATTACAGAACCCTAGGTTATTTTTTTTGCTCGATTCGTGCTTTTTATGCGTGTTCTTGGTGCAGTGGAAGTATAAATCACTCGATTCTCTCCTAAATTAGTAAGATTTAACCACGCTCTTCTTGAAATTAGTTGATTTTCGTTTTGTATTTCAAATTTTAATAGCTCTGTGCTCTTTTAACAGATTGAATCAAAGAGGTTTGTGTTCTTGCGGATTGATTGTAAGTGAGTAGTTTTATATAAATGCATGTTAGTGTTTGTGTTCCAACATTTCTGTGTTCTTGCCAATGTTGGGTATTTTTTGCTTTAAATGTAGTTTACATCTTAATTTTTGTTGATTGTTAAGTTTTGATAAATGTTTGTGTTTGACGGGTTCTTGTAAGTGGGTCAGTATAAATACGATATGTATGATGTTAGTTTTGCAGTTTGGGTGTTAGAAAAATGAACTAGTTCTATGATAATGGATAATTCTTAATTTATCTTTGTTTTGGAAAGGGTTACGCTTGAATGTGTACATGGTAATTCTACCAGAATTATGTTATGATAGGTGTCTTTTGTTCTAAGAATGATGCAATTAAGACAAAACTGTTTTAGAGGCGAGAATTGATATTTTGGATAATATATAATTTTTACCAGGGATATTATGCTATTTCTTGAGTGTGAAGATCAAAAGTGATCTACTAATGTAGTGTAGTTTATACTAGGAGTCTCGCTATTACCGTGGGGTGAGACATATATAGATTAACATGTTTTAGCAACCTTGATAAATTTGATGTTTTGTGCTTATTATAGATGTTAATATTTATCGAATTGAGGGTTTAGGTGACTTTCCAGGATCCAGAATCTGCTAAGAGAGCATGTGCTGATCCAAGTCCAATTATTGATGGTAGACGGGCAAACTGGAATTTGTCTGCACTTGGACGACCTCCCCCTGCTCAACCTGTCGGTATGTAGCATTTAACCAGTGTAGTTTATGGTTTGTTGGTTTACATGTCCATCTTTTACATTCATGCTCAATTTACATTGAAGCTTTTGCTAATGAATTTAACACACGGGAGTTTGGAATCCCAGGTCCTGTTAATAGTAGTTCTTTCAGTGTAGCCGCTTATCTTTATTGTCATGGTTTTTGTTGCATAAGTTTCTTCTGTCAACTTATGTTAATAGATCACCTTTTTGTCACCAGATGGCAATAGCATTTACGCTAGCAAGTCCATGGTTGAGGCGTGGCAGAGTAAATTTACCGAGAAGCTTACTGGATTCAATGCCTTCTGGTATTCACATCACCTTTTTGTCATTGTTTACGCCCTGCTCATTGTTCACCGTATCAAACTTTACCTGACACATGAGTGGTACAATAAAACGGTAAGTGAACATAAACATACAGACAAATTATGCTGCATATTGAACTGTGTCGTTGTTTCTCCATTTGAATGGTTGGTGATCAGATCCTTGAGTTTTAATTATTTGGATTTTGTTACCTATCACTAGCTTGATTATTCAACTATGAAAGTGTAGTGTATGTATTTATCTTCCTGCTCTTTCATTATGAATTTTAGCAAATTTTGAAATTCATTTGTCATCAGGCATCTAAGCCGGATTATAATTTTCTTCTATTCAATGCTATGCTTGCAGGATGATGAATATCTTGCGTCACTGCAAGCAGATCGAGAAAAAGAGTTAAAGGCCAGGGAAGAAGCTGAGGTACGTCTTATTGAGGAGCAAGCCGCCAACTGTGTACATTATATTAGTGTTCTGTGTAATTAATATAGCATAAAAACCTATATCTACATGGGCAAGGATGTGTGTGCTGTGGTCTTCAAATCGTGCAGATAATGTAATGTATTAGACTGGCGAGCACTTTGTATTACTTACCTCTTTTATCTTCTGAACTACTTGTCCGCAATTTAGCCAAGTTGCTCCCTTACCGCGGGGAACATCGTTGAAGCTCTGAAAGTATCTTTTATCTGCAACAAGCTTGTCAAGGAGACTTAAATTCTTTTTTGTGAATGCTATTCTTGAGTCACATTCATGCTTATATTTTTTTCAAGTCTTTTTCTTCTTTATTTTATTTTTAACTAATCAATAATAGGGCGATGTAAATTACAATCAATTTACATCAGTTCACGAAATGAAACCGATATAATAAACTACTTTTACATCACCTCTTTTATAAGAATTTAATAGGGTGATGTAAATTACAATCAATTAAATCAGTGTAGGAAATGAAACCGATGTAATAAACCTCGTTTACATCAGTTTTTTGAAAAACACGATGTAAATAACGTATTTCACATCATTTTTTATAAATATTCGATGTCATTATCTTCATAAGTCCTACATGGGATGTGTTTAACATGTTCTACTACTCAAACTATATAGAATTCTTAAAAGAAATGATGCAATAACTGTAAAAAAGTAAAGGAAATACATCGTTTTTCTATTAAAAAATAATGTCTAATAGTATGTAAGACATCGGTTTAAAACCGATGTTAAAGTTTGGACCTTTTACATCGACGACATACACATCGCCCTGTTTTTTTCAGACATCGGTTTTTAGCCGATGTCTATTAGCTTATTTCTAGTAGTGATAGGGTCAAGTTCCGTGGAGACGCAACTTATCAAGAGACGAGAGAGACGCAACACCAGCCGTTGATTTCCATCAGTATACTTGCAACCAATACAGGGGCACGCTGGGGAAAAAAAATTATACGCTGATGTAATATGGAAACATACGAGCTGTATACGTCCCTTATAAGGCAACGTGAATATGCTACTGATTTAGAGATTCAATCATGGATTTTGTAATTTTGGAAGCTTTGTACGTCTTAATATATGATACATATATAACTCATAATCAAGAACAGAAGCGTTGAAAAGATTTTGCAGAGGTTTTGTAATATCAGTGTCAATGGAAGCTAGCATGGACGAACTAAGGTTCTGTTCTTGATTTTGATCTCATCGATTCACAGTTTTTTTAGGAATTTTTAATAGAACACTCTATAGAACCCTAACTCTTGATTCTTTATCTGGTTCAGGCATCCGAACGATAGCGAACAGTTGCAGAACACCGTAAGGTCCATGTCAATTCATCCTGAAGTTCATATTTCAAGGTTAGTTGTGCTTCTTAAACTCTTTTTCAGAATCAACTAAGTATATAGTTGTTATTTTTCTGAGAATATGAAGTAGAACACCAACAAATTTTTTGTTCTTGATGTTTTTGCCTCAGCCATGACAAGCCGATTGTTAGAATCAAACCTAGTATGCTTGTTCGTGTGTTGTCGTCGTTGTCTGATGATCAAAAATCATGGATTTCTTCAACCGGCTTTGATTCTATAATAAGTTTCGGACTTAACGAGTACCCCGTGAAGCTTTCTGAATTTCTGTTATCATCTTTTGAACCAAATCCTCAGGTGACGCAGGGTTTGTTCTTGATTTTGATCTGATTGAATGACAGTTTATATACGATTTTCGTACAGAACACTGCAAGGAACCTTAATTGTTCATGGTTTTTTGATGTTCTTGTTCAGGGATAAGAACCGTGGGGAAGAGTCGCAGAATTTAGTAAGGTCAGCGTCGATTGATCCTAACATTGTTTTCTCAAGGTTCGTGGTTATTCTTGATTTCTCTGAATCATGTTTGTAGACAATTTCGTTTAAAGAACAGTATAAAGAACAATGATTCTTCTTTGTTGTTGATGTTTTTTGTTCAGGAAAGAGAAGCCCATCGTTAGAATTAACCTTGTTTGCTTTTTAATGAATTTGTCGTCAGTGTTTGATGATCAAAAATCATGGATTTCTTCTACCGAGTTTGGTTCCATAATGAGTTTCGAACTAAACGAGTACCCCGTGAAGCTTTCTGAATTTTTGCTATCATCTTTTGAACAAAATCCTGCATTTTTAAGGATTAATTAAAAAACATTTTGAGATAGCGGAGGAGGATGTACATGAAATTATGCATGGGTTTTCCTCTCTGGGGAGTAGATCAGGACGACCAGATGCTGAAGAGCAAGAAACGGACATCCAAAAAATTAAGAAGGAGAACTATATCTGGAAAGTGTGTGTGTTAGGCTTGTTTATTTCTTATAGAGTTCTAATATTATTAAGAGATTTGTATTAAAGTTTTATCATATCAAGTATTAAAGTTTTACCATATTAATATTAAATGTGTACATTAATGCATACATTTACAAATCCCATGATATATGCATTGTATTTAATGATTTTGAAATTTAAATTTTCTTTACTAGTTTCCTTATTTATGTTTCTACGATTTGCTTGCTACGGATGAAATCCTTTCCATTCTTTCAGGATTCTCTTGGGATTCTTACTTCCAAAGCTAATGTTATATTTTAACAAATAAAGAAACCAAAGCTAATGTTATATTTTAACAAATAAAGAAACAACAGCTTAATAGAATTTTTGTTCTGAAATAATAAAATATTTAATCTTATACTATTGAATCTTATTGGAACACTAAAATGGATCAATGATAAGATAAGTGAAATATAAACAAATATAAAAATGGTATAAAATTGATAATTCACAATATTTACTCACAAAAATTATATTAAATTTTATATTAGAACAATTTATATATTATGCACAAACCTAAATATTCCGAGAAAAAAATGTTGTTAGATCTCTCATTAGAACCTTAGTATTTTTGAGAACACCTTAATGAATCTTCATATTAATCAAATAATAAATCTCTATTAGTAAATTTTATAAAAACACAACCATATATATTTATTGTATGGCTACGTAACACTTTAAGGAATCTCCAAGAAATATTGAATTAATATATGAAAATTTTAAATTAGTAGGACACTTAATGAATTAATTTTTTTTAGATTAATCATCTAAATTAAATAAAACAAAAAGGTACAATTTTTAACGTATTCGTAAGTAACATCTTAAAGAATATCTATGAAATCAATAAGAAAAAATTTGAAAATATAAATTATTCGATAATATATGTTACATTGGTGAAGAACCCATCGATTAATATAATTCTTATTTAAATAATTTAAAATATATATACCTTATTATCTAAATTTTAATAAAACAAATTTTTTATGATTGTTGAATTATTATCCTATGTCTAAGGAACACCGGAAAGAATCTAGTAAAAATAAGTTAGTAATTTAATATTAAAAAGATATAAATTAGTAGGAAAAATATACTACAAGGGTTAAGAAAGAATGAGGATTTCTCCTTCAACTCATAATAGTAATAAATACAATAGATTTTGCAGATATTAAAAGTAGACCTTATTAATATTGTTTTGATTTTAATTTTTTTTAATTTTAATATTAAAATATATAATTATTTTTATCACTTTCACGAACACGTTATACAATCTTGTAAAAATATATAATTGTCTCAGGAACACCTTAAAATATATAACTGTCTAAGACCTTGGAACTTTATTGATATTATTATAATTTTAAATAAAATTTATTTTAATATTACAATATAATTATTATTATCATTTTTTATGAACACGTTATGGAATCTGCATATAATTTAAACAGTTAAATCCTTAATACAAATTTTTTCGAATCTCTATTCACCTTACCAAAAGTCAACATAAAGTTTCTCACATTTTAAATAATAATAAATTAATGAGAGATCAATTTGAATATCTATTGAAATATTTAATTTTTAAAAATAAAAATGTCAATTTTAAAAAAAAAATTAAAAAAATATCTACTTGTAATGGATAGTAAAGGGACATTATTGATTTTACTATGTATTTGAAAATTATTCAAAGTAGGAGTTCAACTTAAATTAAACAAAAAATGCCTAATTCTTAACACTCGCTTCTCCAACATTAAGAATAATGTATCAATAAAATATATTCTAACAAAAAATTTAAATTGAATTTAAAAGTAAACATAATTGTATTGTATATTCTATTAGAATTTTAATTTTATCAAAAAAAATATAACTGAACTTAATATAGAATAAATATATTCAATCATAATATAGTCGAAATATGATACTAGTGAAATAACTATTATATTTTTGATAATATTAAGGTAATACTTGCTAAAGTTTATATTGAAGGAACTTCAAAATTTTAACATACAATTTTTAGAAAATTCTATATTTCAACTACTTTTCCAAGAAAATGTTATTATGAAAGAGATATAAAATATGAATAAAACACTTTAAAGAATCTCATTTAAAAAATAAAATACATTACGAAATCAAAAATTTCAAAATATGATGATGTAATTTGGAGGATAATTTAATATATGACTTCTATAAATTATCAAAATAATTTATAATAATATTTTCTAGTTATAAATATATTGTTTATGTCAAATGAATTTTTTTTATAATTTATGATTCTTTAAAGTGTTTTTGATTCTTTAATCTTATAGGTGTTCTTTAAAGTGTTTTCCATTCTTTAATATCATAGGTGTTCGTGGATTCTTGAGCTTTTATTAACGTCTCCTAGTGAAGAATTTATTATTAAATTCTACAATATAAAATAAATGGAAATCTATTTGGAGGAATATCATAATGAATCTTTTAGAGATCAAATTTCTAAAACTATCACATATGATTTGAGTTAGTATGATAGCAATCAAAGTCATGAATTTTAAATAATAAAATTTTTGAATTTTTGTGGTTTAGATTAAACATGTTATTCTTAAATTTTCAGGTTCTATAAGAACACCTATAAGAACACTTATGAGAACAATACATATATAAGAATTCGCAATGGGAGAATTAACGAGATTAAATCCAGCAGCTTCTTCTTCATATATAGCCAATAGATCAATATACACAAAACAATATACACTTGATCTCCAGAAGAATCTATACCATAATAACCACAAAACAATGACCTATCTTCTCCTCATAACACAACCAATAGAAGACAAATTAATATTGTTATTGCAGTAGCTACCAACATCTGTCTTCAATATAAGGGGAGGCTTTAACCAGAGGACCATTGTAGTGTAAGTTGTATAAGATGAATAAGATCTTTCACAACAACAAAGCAAGAACACGCATACAAGCATAAAACATGTTAGAATCAATCGACAAAGATCTTACAGTTGTATGCGTATATACAACTAGAACAAGTTGTATGCGTATATACAACTAGAACAAGTTCAGGAACATTCAGGGATCCTTGTAGAAAATAAAAGCTTGATCAAGATCACTAAAACGCTGATCAATGTATGGTTTCAATCCCTCAGAACATTCAGGGATCCAATCTTTACCAAGCTCTTGCATATCAACATCAAAATTTTCATCAAACCTATGGTGATCAAACACAGTATTGCTACAAGCATCTGTAAACAATAAAAAGAATGAAACATAATGGTCTAATCTCGTAGACAAGAATTCAGAAGAAAGTAATATATTATTAAGATACATAGTTCAAAACTTTCGCGAAAAAGAAATCAAACCAGAATTCGAATGCACTTCAGTGTTCCTGCTAGTGTTCTCCATCGCATAGAGCTCGCGTTCAAGGGCAAGCAAAGAGACAAATGTATCGACGAAAAAAGGAAACAGATTAATTAGAGATAAGAATCAATCAAGGAAGGAGAGTGTTATTTGGTAAGTTTGTAATGAATCTTAAATCGATGCAAACAAATATACGTATAAAGATTTTTTTGTTTTAAAATCTTCCGTATACTGCCCTTAATCAGTTTTTAATTGTATTTATACAGTACGTATAGTATTTGCTTAGATTACAAGATCAAGACTGATCCAACGGTCAGCATCCACGTCTCTCACGTCTCTCGCTTATGCCCCGTCTCTTTCGAACCTCCCCCTATATATATATTACAACACGTTATCAGTATGATAGTTTAAAAAAAAGGAAGGAGGGATTTCTAGCTTGCGACATTTATCAGAACAACAATCGTAGGCTTTTTCTGTTACGGTAAAACTCTTCCAACTTATTCATATTTCTATATATGAAAACTGTGAGTTTTGTTATTGGTGGCATATGATACTTGGTGCATGTCTCCCTGCTTTTTATACTTGTTTGGTATTAGTTATTAAAGTTTGCTTGTTATTAATTGGTAAAACCGAACTTTCTGCAAAAGTTTCCCACTATGAGATTCGTTTTTCTTTGATTCA
Organism: Daucus carota subsp. sativus; assembly: GCF_001625215.2. Lineage (NCBI taxonomy): Eukaryota > Viridiplantae > Streptophyta > Magnoliopsida > Apiales > Apiaceae > Daucus > Daucus carota. The sequence continues at coordinate 2,410,820 of NC_030386.2, read as the reverse complement.
AACACTCTTCCAGCAAGCAGACTGGATCTAGAGATATACAAATCTAGTAATTAGGGTAGCATGCATGTACGTGAAAGATTACATATTGCATACATATATTAAATGAGACTGGAGATTTGGCACAACCCTTGGGAATAGTTAAAATAATATATGTTAGTCATGGTTAATTGTTTTTGTGATTTTTCTTATTTACGTATATATGCTTTCTTTATTTTTACTATCTTGTTTAGCAAATATCCAGGGAATATAATTTCATTTTGCATGCAACTTACATGCACCTATTTGCTTACCTTTTTAAACATTCTGATGTGTCAAACTTAAAGGAGCTATTATGTGAAAGGCTATGGTTAATTTTAATTAAGTTTATGCATGCATATGCTATAATATTAATTCACCATTTTTATGTATTTTCTTAAGGCATAATTTTCTTGGGCCATGCGATAATTCAATATTGTTATACTTGTTTATATTAATGTCATCGTTATCATATGTGTAATTGTTAGGTCCAGATACGATTGTAGAAAGGGGGTTGAATACAATCGTCACAAAATAATCACGGCGGAATAATCTGATTGGAGTATAACTTGTTAATCAGATTTAAATTAATTAATATAACAATTTTTAAGTCGTTATATAATTAATATGGTTCGTTTTAAAGTCCACTAGTTCGTAGAATAAATTTGACAGGAAATATTCTAACTTAGCGGATTAAAACAACCGAGCGATCAAAGCACAGAAAACTGTGGATATAACAATAGCAAGTTTAGCACAACTTGAAAGCTTTACAATGCAATGAACAACTTACAAATGAAGAGGTGAAGCCATATATATAGGCAAACCCTTGAACTAATATGACAAAGCTAGACATGACAACTCTAGGAAGCTCTATGACAATTTAAACAAGTGCTATGACATTTATATCAAAAGGTATGACAATTAGAAGCATTGTCATGGCACAAGTGAGAAGGTATGACAATCTGAGGGAAGGTATGACAATCAGAATGACAAACCAAGGGAAGGTATGACAATCAGAATGACAAACCAAGGGAAGGTATGACAATTAAAAGCATTGTCATGCTCTCCTAGAATCGGTATGACAATCAGAGGGAAGGTATGACAATCGAAACTTGGTGCCTAAGACTTCAAGTGGCATGACAATCAGTGGATTGTCATACCTTGTGACTTCGGTATGACAATCAACAATTGTCATGCCTAAGTCATTCGGTATGACAAACCAAAGGTTTGTCATGCCTCCTGACTATGGCAGGTGACATAGTGCGGTATGACAATCTATTAGATTGTCATACCGTGCCCAAAAATCATATAAAATGTATTTTCTTATATATAATTAATCCAATAATTATCCACTTAATTATATTAATTATATAAATTCATAAATTAAATTAATTCGAGTGTGAATTAATTTAATAAATAAATTACATAACTTATATAATTATTTTGGGATGTGAATTAATTAAAAGAATAATTATATTGAGCACTTCTTTGTTCTGACTTCCTTTAAAAGATCTGATTCTTTGTCTTGATTGAACGACCACCTATTGTTGATGCAGAATATTTAATGTGAGTAGCTGACACACAAATGTACTGTCTGGTTCATCTGTATCTAGCTGAATCAAATATTCTTTATCAATTAAACATTTGAGAAGTGGCTTGTTGTCGAGTCTTTGTCTTCGTAGTTCTTCTTCATAAGTAGAAATACTTTGGAATCTTCTGAATAAATAAAGTATTAAAACTTTATACCTTCTGGACTTCTGGACGTGCTATAAAATATTATTTGTACACTGAGGCTTGAACATATTAATGAACTTCTTTCAGTGGTGTGCAGTAGCATCCTGAAATTCTTCAGACATATGATTTTAATAAATCACTTGACGTTCTTCGTACGGATTCCTTCAATAGTGCTTGCTATTTACTTTCTTTCTTATCAGAGTTGAGTTAATACTCTTAAATACAAATAGGCTTAACATATGCCTTTCAGTAATTTTGATTTAGTTTTACAGTTATATGTTTATTTTACAAGTTGATATTAATTAAAATAATATTTTAGTGAGAATATCAAATCTTACAAAGCTTGAGTTCAATGTACTTGATGTCACTGAAAAAATATTATTTGACATGAATTTTTGGATGCGGAAATCCATCTAAGTGCTATGAGCCTTGGTGACACAATAAAATAAGGAAATAAGGCCTTCGAACAAGATAAGACAGAGACCATGATATTTCTTCGCCATCACCTTGATGAAAGGTTGAAAACTAAATATTTGATTATTGAAGATCCATCAACTCTTCGGAAGGATATCAAAGAAAGATATGAACACCATAAAACGGTGATACTTTCTAAAGCTCGCTATGATTAATTTGCTACACTTGTGATTGCAAGATTATAAAAGTGCGAGCGAGTATAACTCTGGCATGTTTAAAATTACATCTCAATTATTTGGCAAGAATATGGATTCACGAAATATTCTGATCTGATTTCTGTCTTGCTTACTCTTACTAAACAAAATAATGAACTTTTGATAAAAAGCATCAAGCACGTCCAATTTGTTCAACACCATTCCCTGAAGTGAATGTTGTGTCTACTCATGATTATAAAAAAAAAAATAAGACTTTTGGACGTGGATATGGACATGCCCGTGGTCTTGGTTTTGGGCATGATCGAGGTCATGATCACCACTGTTTCTCCAATTTTAAAAGAAATGTTCACCACCACAAGTGGAGGAAAAATGAGGAGAAACCAAAGGAAAATACGATGTCTCAAAGGGTTGAAAGTACTTGTAACCCATCTTGAGCCACATCTTGGTGGTGGGGATCCAATCGATCCTTCTGACCTCATTAACATGGAAATAAGTAAATTCTTTAAAGATGGGAATGTGGAGATGGCCAAATTTGGTGATGGCGATAATTAAGTCATATATCTAAACCCTTGCTTTGCTTCTTGAATATAATAAAAATATTTATGTTCGAACTCTAAAATGATTGCTTGAGTATATATTTTGAAATATCCTCCTGTTTAAATTATTTAACATATTATATTTTCTAAAATATTTTTATATTTTCTTTTGAAGAAATATGGCCAGTAGCATCTCATTATGTGACATGAAAGATGAAGAATCATTTTGTTTGGAGGATAGTATAACAACACATATAATTTTGAAAAATAAAGCATTTTTCTCGCATCTAACATTAGCAAAAGTTAATGTCAATACAATATCGGGTGCATCAGATATAATTGAAGGCTCCGGGAGAGCAAGTATAATGCTACCTAATGGTACATGTTTATTGATCGAAAATGCAATGTTTTCCACCCGATCAAAAAGAAATCTTTTGAGTTTTAAAGATAATTTAAAATTGTTTATTTAAATAAATTTCAATTATTATTTTTTGTGAGGAACTTTTAATTACATCTCTGTGTGTTCAATGAGACATGTATACTTACTAAAACCTGAGATTGGAGATCCTGGCCTTCATCAGCAGAAAGTTGTGATATACAGTAATCATCAGATAGATTATGTGTTTCATATTGATTTAGTGGTTTGAAGTTCAAAATAAATTCATTTTGAATGAAAGAAAATGGATCGTCGGTTATGTTCTTAAAAGGAAGGGAGGGAAAGTAAATATAAAAGAAAGTAAAAAGTAGAGTGAAAAGTTAGAGGGACATAATATTATATTCATAAATATAAATCACTACAAGAAAAATGGCCAAAAGCCACCAACTAAAAGCTACCAGGTTCAAAAGCAACCGCATGTGGTTGCTTTTAAAGACAATTTAAATTATAAGAGATTGAAGCATAAAAGCAACCGAAAGTGGTTGCTTTTACATTCGGTTGCTTTTGTTTAGTTGCTTTTGTAGGCGGTAGCTTTTAAGTGGTCGCTTTTAAATATAAAAGCAACCGGCGGTAGCTTTTAAGCTCCGCAAAGGTAGGCGGGAAAATTCCCGCGCGGAAAGGATTGAAAATTGTAGATATAAAAGCAACCTCCGATTATTTTTATATACCTACTTTATTCTTATATAACATTTTTCTTCTATAGCTACTTTATTCTTCTATAATATTTTTCTTATTTGCTTGTATTTTTATTGACACAATTATAAATATAATTTGTTTCTATATAATTCAGGTAAATGATGATATAGAGCTTAAAACCAAATTCAAAGATTTAATTTTCTACAAAATAACATTGGACAACATAGCAACTATCCTTTTAAACCAAAACACATTATCCTTTTCAGATTCATACCTAAAAAACCAATTTTCCAAAAATAACAAATGAAACACACATACTAAAAAAAATATTATTATATATAATTATTAATATATAACCGATGATATGTTTGAACTAAATACATTAATTTTTTTTTAATACTTCATGTTATCAATTTAAAAGTAATATCATAGATCTCTACTATATGTTTATACTATACTATATTATTATTATTATTAAAACTGAAATATTGATAATTTTATTGGCTAGTCGAGTTTTATCAGCTGGTCGGTATTATTCTACGGCCGGGGGCCTCCTTAATATATAACATGTTCAAATAAACTTTTTTATTATCAATTAAGTCAAAACATTTAAAAATTCTGCCATCATGATCGCTTTGTATTTCAATTAAATTTAAAAAATAGAGAATAAAATCACAAATTTTATAAATCATCCATGCATGGTACGAGTTATAAGCTAGTACAAAGTATATGTCTAACTATATAATATTTCAATTGTAGGAACTTCTTACAAATAAAGTCTTGGAAATTACTACAGACCGATACAAGAAGTTCTTGACCTTTACTATGACAATGGTCATCATGTATGGTTTTTTAATTTTTTAACCGGGTAATTTATGATCCATCGAATGAGTCGGATATGATCCCACTAATATTAAATATCATTATTATTTCAATTATTCAAATAATTACCATTTAGTCTAAGTAAATATAATATTATAATATATAATAATTATTTTTAATTAGTTTTTTAATTAATTTTTTTCTCATATATAGTTATATACCGATTGATAATAAAACTATCTAATAATATTAATATTTTAATAACACACTTGAAATAATGAAGTTCAAATAAAAGTTACTTCTTTGATTATTTTTGACATAATAATCATCCACAAGTTTTGATGGTAAAACACATAATGTCAATACTTTGCAAAAAAAAAAACCAAAACATATATAAATTTATGTTTAGTCGTTTTTGAAATAATTTTTAAATAAAATAATAAACAATAAATTTTTTTTCCGGTTCCCACGCATATCAGCCCAGGTTTTTCACTTTCCCTCTTTCCCACTTTACTTTCCCTCACTTATCTCTTTCTTTTATTCTCATCTACCAGATCGGAATCACAGCAGCGCGCAGGAGTCATGGCATCTAAAACCTCTGGAATCTCTCAAACTCAACAGGTCAACTCAACTCAGCAAGTTGTATATCCTCGCATCTCAGCAGGTCGATTCTCTCTCAACTCGTTTTATTTTCCCATATCAAATCTCTCTTTTATATTTATGCTTGTCTTCACTTGTGTTAATTAGGAGTTAGGGATTTGAAATTAGGGGTTTGGCGATTTTGATTTTTGATATTTTAATTGGGGATTTGTGATGTGTTAATTAGGGATTTTTGATATTTTATTAGGGATTTGTAATTTTCTTACTAGTTTGTTGAGTATAGTCACCAGTAGGTGGTTTCTTCACCTATACATCCTCTCTGTTTGCTGATTTATATAATCTTTTTTGTGTTTTATGAAGTTCATGAACTCTGTGTCCCTGTTATCTGTGTGATTACATACTTTAATTAATTTTGGGTTTTTTTAGCTAAAGAAGCTTCCTTTATGAAGTAATTAGCCAAGAACTATTAGCCAAGAAGCTGTTCACCCTGCTCTTGACTCTTTAGTTCACCAATTCCTGTCAAGATTATTTCTTTTTAGAGTTGTGATTACTACTCAGGTTTGACTTAAATTTGTAGAGTCTTCATATTACTTCTACAGTAGCTATTTACTTTTCCTCCTAACATGTATATTCGATTGGCTGACACTGACACATCATGGTCCAGCACACTCCAAATTATCTTTCAGCTTAGACGGCTTAATTGATATGCTATGTTTAATTCGATATATACTACTTTCATTGCTGCCTCTGTTTATTTGTCGGGAAGGACAAACAAATTCACATTAGTACAATGCAGAAATTCTCAAATTTACACTCCAAATTTTCTTTTCAAGTGTCCTTTTTGTTGGAACACTTCTACTTCCTTTTACATTTGGAATTAGAAGTTTTTTGTGAATTTCTGTGATAATCTTGCTACATCAGAACCTGATATTTTCAAATGAGAGATAAATTGTGTTAGATAGGAAAATACAATTAAAATGAACGTAATCACATGCTTAGAATGATATACTTTACACCACATTTGTTGTAGTTGTAAAATAGTTTACCCTCGCATTTAGGCATTCGTTGTCGTTTTATACACTGCAAATGTGATCCTTACATCACAATATTGTATTTTATGCAGGCTAGTACTAGCAGCGGTGGAAGGGGATGGAGACGGGGAGGTAAGATGTGATTTGTGTGTTCTGTACACTGGTATCTTAGTGTATTACGTTTAGTATTTTATGTTGGAGTTATAGGTATGTAATTTAACAATAAATTTATTTACTGGTTGAACTTTAGATGTTTTCGTGTAAAAAAAAAGGTTTACATACATGAACATCTGCTAATCTGGTTTATGTGTTAGAAGAAGACTCGGAAAACAGTTTCTTGACTACTTTTATTTGTGTAGGAAAATGTTCCTGAAATTCCGGTGGAGAATGATTTCTTGTTAAATGGGGAGCTCGACGAGGAGGATGTACATTGATTCATTATCCTCTGTGTCCATAGTCAGTTAAAGTATGTATTGGTTAGACTTTGTCGGATGGTTATTTATTAGCTTTAGTTTTATGTAATCTTTTGGTATGTACTGTTTGATTGAGATCAAACAGGAGATGATGTACAGGGTTGTTGGACAGGTTGTATTAAATGTTATATCTATTTTTATGCAGCTTTGATATATTTATTGTTTTAATTTTATTAATACCCCTCCCCCTGATATGATGATGTATATTCATACCCCTCCCCCTAATATAATGTTGTTGGGCACCTTTTGATTGGAATTGTCAAAAAACTAGCATGATTTTTTTTTTATGAAATTAGCATATAAAAGCAACTGGAAAATATTATGGTGGCTTATTAAATGCCACTGATTTTGGTAGAATTTCTTTGATTTCGGCGGGAAATTCAAATTTTCGCCAAAAAAATGAAGTAATTTGGACAAATCCAAGATTCAATAAAAGCGACCAACAAGGCGGTTGCTTTTATATAAAAGCAACCGGAAATGAGAAAAGCAACCCCCTTATTTGCTACCGACAGTGTTCGGTTGCTTTTAGTCAAAAGCAACCCGGTTCGGTTGCTTTTATCTAAAAGCAACCATATTTTGACGGTAGCTTTTAACCATTTTTGTTGTAGTGAATTAAGTGCTACTAGATGCTCTTTAAAAGAAAGAAGAAAGGAGAGAGAGTAGGCTCCTAAATATTTAAAGAGTATGAGGAACTCAATCATTGTGGAACTCATCTGGTGCAAGATCATCATCTTAATTAACAGCATAGGTTGCATGTAAGACGAATAATCTAGGCCATCCGTCCATGTCTTCAGATAGAGAAAATGAATGCCCGAGGAATTTTTTGCTCTGGTTGAGTCTGGATAAAAGACCCTCTTAAACTAAGGAGTTTTGCTCTTTGATTGTTGAAAAGTTCATTTGAGACCTTGAATTAGACTACTAGAGTGTTAGGTCATAGGTGAATGTTGAAAAGTTCTTTTGCAGAGTTTAATCCTCAGGCCGAATCAGTTGGTTGTGACTAATACAGGTTTAGTAGTTTTTAGATGTACATCAATGTTGTTGAGTTGTACCTTTTGTTTGTAGAGATAAGTCTAGCCATTAAATTCTGTTGGTGGGAATTTTCCATTCTTATACTATTAACAGCATTTAACAATGAGGTGGCTTTCGTTGTTTTAATTTTAGGATTTAGCTTACATAGAAATTTTAACGTGCGTTGAGGTTTGTACTCGGTCTTGTTAGCTGCAATGTAGAGGCAGTATCAGTTTGTATGCTTATACATTTAATTAAATAATCTATAGTTGTTGGGTAATGTTTCTCCCAGAAACAAAATATATGCATATTTAGTATTTCTAAGCAGCCATTTATAAATATGAAAACTTGTATTAATCTGAATGTAAATCAGAAGTATATAATGCTAGCTTGATTAGATAAAGAAAGAAGAGCTAAAAAAATGACTTTTTCTGTTGCTAATTATTATGTTAGAGCTTCTCCAATGGTTCTCCTAAATCATTCTCTAAAGAATAATATAAAATGTGCCTGCTAGTGATTTAATACATTGAACAACCCCAATACTACTCGTTGTAGTTTATAGTTGCTCTCTGTTCCTATTTTATACTTATTTCATATTCAACCATGCCAACACATTCAATTCAAATTTTAAAAACAAAATTAATCAAATATTTAAAATATCAATTATAATTTATAATTTTATTAAATTGATAAAGTATCGTCGGAATGACCAACTAAAAATTATCCGTGCATGCTTGTTATTTATCTTATATATAAATACAAGGTGCCAGTTGGTAAAATAAATAATTTAAAATTGTTTATTTAAATAAATTTCAATTATTATTTTTTGTGAGGAACTTTTAATTATATTTCTCTGTGTTCAATGAGACATGTATACTTACTAAAAACTGAGATTGGAGATCCTGGCCTTCATCAGCAGAAAGTTGTGATATAGAGTAATCATCCGATAGATTATGTGTTTCATATTGATTTATTGGTTTGAAGCTCAAAATAAATTCATTTTGAATGAAAGAAAATGGATGGTCCGCTTATGTTCTTAAAAGGAAGGGAGGAAAGTAAATATAAAAGAAAGTAAAAAAGTAGAGTGAAAAGTTAGAGGGAAATAATATTATATTCATAAGTATAAAATTAAGTGCTACTAGATGCTTTTTAAAACAAAGAAAAGAGAGTAAGCTCCTAAATTTTTAAAGAGCATCCCTTGGAGTTGCTCTTAGTGTTATATAATATATAATATAAAAATACTGTTAGAAGAACAAATTCTAACAAGATAACAAACAAAACAGAGAGAATATCAAAAGAACAAGCTTGAGTCTCCCTACTGTTACTAAACACTGATAACAACATTTTTTTTTCTAGTTTGGATTAACTAAAATAAAAAATGACACAACTAATAATTAAGAATCCAAAAATCTTTCCCTTTATCCAAACTTCTTCAACTTAAAATCTATACCCCAGCAACTCTCACATTTCTTCAAACTCACTACTTTCTGTTCTCTTTGGCACACAACAATTTCACGTCTCTCCATACAATATTTGATGAAATGAAAACATATATGAATGTGCTTACTACGACCCTATAATACAGGGTTCTTCGTCAATTACTTTATAGCTGACTTGTTATCAACATAAATTACCACCGAACTTGGACCAACATATACTAGTTATTTTTTAACAACATATATTTGTGTTAAGCAATATATGTTGGAATTTATGTTAACCAAATTTCTTTACCAAATTCCTTAAGAAGCTGACTTAAGGAACATTGTTGGAATATTTGTTATCAACATAAATTAACACCGAACTCGGACCAACTTATATTCATTAACAAATTTCTTAACCAAATTCCTTAATTGGCATGCCGCAGCAGTGGCTTCCATAAATTCAGATTCACAAGAAGATAAGGCAACACACTTCTTTTGAGATACCCATGTTATCAAATTCTCCTTCAAGTAGAAATACATGTCGCTCGTGCTGTTTCGATTATCCGTATCTCCAGCGATGTTGCTGTTAGAAAACCCAGATAGTATATAGTTACCAGTTCCCTTCGATTACACCAACCCTCTCCATGTACCTACACAGGATACCAACTGCGTAGGCAATATCCTCTCTCGGGTGAAAAAAATTATGGGAATGGTTGAAAACTCATTAATTTTGAAAATATTTTCCTCTTCTGAAAAAGGAAGTCATTTTTCAAGAAATTATGTTATTTTTCACATGAATTTTACTCCCTCAAAAATTATTTTATTTTTAGAAATTGAATAAATATTTATATGCATCTTTTTTAAAATTTCTAATTTATATTTGGAAAATAATTTTTCAGAAGAAATATAAATGATAAAAATGAGGAAAACTAGATGTGTCCAAAGTTCCCTTGGTCAGCTAATTTTGTAAAATTATGCCGTTGGTTGCCCAAGGACAAGAGGATTTAACATCCATATTTGGATATTCAAAGAACTTTGCTCTTGGTTCGTTAACATTTATCAAGGACTATTGCAAAATGTTATAATTGACTAATGCTTTCTTAATGCGGTGAGAATTAAATTAAAAACTTAAGAGGTTGTTAAATAGAGACCCAATATTGGCAAAAAAAGACTAATAATTTGGGGCATTTTATATTTGAACTTGAATATTCATGCTACAGTGGAATTACTAGGATTATATATATATTACAATTTGATAAATTGGAATAAAAACAACAATTTGATTAGTTTATGCTTCCTCTGGAAAGTGCTAATTGTTGTCATATATCTTCTTCTAGTACGACACCAAAATTCGATGAAGTGTTATTTAGAATTTAATGGTGAACATTGTGTTGAAAACTGCAATCTATTTATATATAATTTTGTCTATATAGTAAAGTTGTCATGTGTTCTCTAGGGCAATCTAGTTAATCAAGGAGAAGTGAGGTAAAAATATTGTATTGTAATCATTACCCCTTATTTGTAATATTCTAAAATCAAATAAGTTAATAGTCTATAATAATGATGTATAGTTGTATCAACTTATCTTGTTTTTGACAACTTCAGCTCGAGCAGGTGGCAGACTCTTATTGATAGCCTATATCAAGACGAGGATTCTAAGAAATTTGTTATAGATCGGGGAGAAAAAGTGCTTCAAAGCATACCAGTTCAATATCTTAAATTTTCAAAACTGATGGTTCTATCCAAAATTTCCAACAGTTTTTGGTTGGTATGCATATCATACTCTCCTAGTAAAACTATTTGCTTATTGGTTTTGTAGACAAAGTCGTCATTATTGAATTAAAAATTTTCTTTTGTATTTATTTCGAATATAGATATTATTAGTCGACTTCTGTAATTTGTACATGCCAAGTGAAGAAGTTAAAGTTGTCTTGGTGGATGAAGGCCAAGAGAGACACACAACATATCTAGCAAAACACCATGGTCTGAGTGCTGGTTGGAAAATATTTGCAATGGAGCATGAGCTTGTGAAAGGACATTTATTGGTATTTCATATGATCACACATTACATATTCAAGGTATTGTTTTTCTCATTTAGATACTTTGTTTGTACTTGTTGAAGTTCCACCCTTAATCTAATTCGATCGTGCATTTACTCATGCGTAACGGTTGACATATGTAAGGGTGGAACTTCAACAGGTACAAACAGAAATATCGAAATGAGAAAAAAAAATCTTGAATATGTAAGGTGCAGTCATATGAAAGACCAATACATCTCCTTTCACAAGCTCATGCTCTGTTGCAAACCTTTTCCAACCAACACTCATACCATGGTGTTTTCCTAGATATGTCGTGTTCCTCTCTTGGCCAACTTCATCCACCAAGACAACTTTAACATCTTCACTCGGCATGCACAAATTACCAAAGTCGGCTAGTATTATCTATATTCGAAATAAATACAAAAGAAAATTTCTTAATTTTATAATGGCGACTTTGTCTACAAAACTAATAAACAAATACTTTTCAGGGGAGAGTATGAGATGCATACCAACCAAAAACTGTTGGAAACATTCGACTGAACTATCGGTTTTGAAAATTTAGGATATTCAACGGGTACGCTTTAAAGCACTTTTTCTCCCAGATCTATAACTCTCTTAGAATGCTCGTCTTAATATAGGCTATTAATAAGAGTTCGCCTCCAGCTCGAGCTAAAGTTCTCAAAAACAAGATAAGTTGATAGAACTATGAATCATTATTAAAGACTATTAGCTTAATTGCTTTTAGAATATTAAAAATAAGGGGCAATAATTACAATAGAATATTTTTACCCTACTTCTCCGTTGATCAACTAAATTGCCCCGCTAGAGAACACAAGACAACTTTACAATTTAGTTTAGTTTAATCAAATAACAAAATTATGTATGAATGGACTGCCGTTTTCGGCAAAATGTTCACTATCAAATTCCTAATGACACTTCACCAAATTATACAGTCATTATAATATTTTATTAATTTTGACGTAAGTATATATATATTATTAAATAATCTATTTAGAGGAACAAAATTGAACTCTCTACCAGTATAAGGACCAATGTGTGGAATGACGGACTTACTAGCCTTGATCGTTAGTCGTTGCTACAGAAGCGAGAGAGCTCCTGGAGAAGAAAATCAATATATCATTTATGGGGAGTCTTATCATTGGTAATGCATGAGTACTAATTTGGCACAAAATATTAGTCATATAATAAGTTATGTAAAAATTAATATGACGTTTCGCGGTCATGAATTAATAAATAAGAAACAGAATTATATTTCATCACTCCCTCCCACCCTCCCTCTTGTCCTCTCTATAAACACTTTATTTTTCCAGTAAATCAAGGAGTGGTAAGGTAAAAATATTGTTAATCAAGGAGGAGTTAGGTAAAAATATTGTATTGTAATCATTGCTCCTTATTTGTAATATTCTAAAAGCAAATTAGTTAATAGTCTATAATAATGATGCATAGTTGTATCACCTTATCTTGTTTTTGACAGCTCGAGCAAGAGGCAGACTCTTATTGATAGCCTATCTCAAGACGAGGATTCTAAGAAATCTGTTGTAGATCGGGCAGAAAAAGTGCTTCAAAGCATACCAGTTCAATATCCTAAATTTTCAAAACCGATGGTTTTATCCAAAATATCCAACAGTTTTTGGTTGGTATGCATCTCATACTCTCCTAGTAAAACTATTTGCTTATTGGTTTTGTAGACAAAGTCATTATTATTGAATTAAAAATTTTCTTTTGTATTTATATCGAATATAGATATTATTAGTCGACTTCTGTAATTTGTACATGCCAAGTGAAGATGCTAAAGTTGTCTTGGTTGATGAAGCTGGCCAAGAGAGAGACACAACATATCTAGCAAAACACCATGGTCTGAGTGCTCGTTGGAAAAGGTTTGGAATGGAGTATGAGCTTGTGAGAGGAGATATATTCAACAATGGAACACTATTCAACAATGCTGAGTTCCAAGGATATTGCAAGGACTACGATACTGAGTTACGATTCATCTCGGTGGCACATCCACAAGCCAATGGATAGGCCGGAGTTGCAAACCGGATCATCCTCGATGGACTGAAGAAAAGAGTTGAGAAAGCTCAAGGCACTTGGGCAGACGATATCCTTCTGATCCTATGGGCATATTGAACAACCTGTAGGGTCACTACTGGAGCTACTCCCTTTCAGCTGGCTTATGGAACTGAGGTAGTGGTGCCCCTCGAGATCACTCATACTTCTCCAAGGATCGAGCAATTTGATCCACCAACTAACAAGGAAGGAATGAGGTTGGCTCCTGACATGATTGATGAGGTCCGAGACCAAGCTCATGCGAAGATAGTGGAAAACCAGAAACAAGCTTCGTACTACTACAACCTTCGAGTTAAGGAACGTTTCTTCCGAGAAGGAGATTTAGTGTTGAGAAGGGCTGACGCCTCTAGTGTTGGTCCTAAGGGCAAGATGGCCCCGAATTGGGAAGGACCATACCAGGTGAAGAACGTCACAAGTCGTGGCTCGTATAAGCTTTTGGATGGAGTTGAAGTCCCAAGAAGTTGGCTTGCAACCAACTTGAAGATTTATTATGTTTGATTATTCTAAGTAATAGAAAGTCATTTGCATAAGGTCATATAGACCACTGTCATCCAGTAGTATGGAGTATAACTCGTTTGTTACTTTGGAAGTTTTAATAAGATCTCGAAGATTACCTAGTATCCTCTATACTTGTTTAAATTTCGTTTGCATGAATGTTTTCCTTATAGATATTGCTTTGTGAATCCTAAGGTCTAGACAGTAAGTGCATGGCATAAAAACTCGAAACATACAACATAAAAGTTAGAAGCTCAAATGCGGAATAGTCAGATTAATAACTTAAGAGTTATGATACAACTCTTACAAAAGATACGATAAGTCAATTACATAAAGGCCATGCAAGGCTACAAGATAAGTTAAAGTCATATTACATTCCGAAATAGAAGCCATGTTTTGGCAGAGTAAGAGCGGCAGAGTAGAAGCCATGTTTTGGAAGAGTAAGAGCGGCAGAGTAGAAGCCATGTTTTGGCAGAGTAAGCACGGCAGAGTAGAAATACGATTTGGCCAAGTTGAAAATGGGTTGGACCCCACCATTCTTTTTATTTAGTTTTTTTGAATAAAGAAAAAGAGAAAAAGATTTAAAAATATATATTATTAGCAGAGTAGAAAATGTCGGGTAAAAGCCTTGTTTTGGCGGAATAAAAATTGGGCTGGGCCCCACAGTTTTATTTAACTTTTTTTTAAAGAAAAAAGGAAAATAAAAAAAAAAAATGCAGCCGAGTAGAGCACGCAGAGTAAAAGCCTTGATTTGGCCGAATAGCAAATGAGCTGGGTCTCACTGTTTTTCTTTTTAATTTATATTTTCTCAAAAAGAAAAAAAGAAAAAAGAAAATTAAAGAGCAAAATGAAGCAGACCTGCCGAGCAGGTGAAGCAGACTAGGATGTAGGTTTTGGCCGAGCAAGTCATAAGGTGGGCCCTGCAATATTTTATTTGGACTTTCCAAAACAAAAAAAATGAAAAATGAAGAATTAAAGCCGAGGAAGCTCCGCCGAGCAAACTGGAGATTTCGGACAGAGGAGGAAACAAAGGGGTGGACCCCAGCAGCTTTTTTATAAATTTTCTGCAGAAAAATAAAAAAATTGAAAAAAAAAATCAGAAAAAATAGCGGCCGACTAAGGACCGCCGAGTAAGAGCCTTGTTTCGGCAGAGCAAAAAGAGCTGGGCTCCTCAGATTTTTCTTTGATTTTCTGAAAAAAGAAAAACAAAAGCAAAAAAGCAAAAAAAAGAAAAAAAAATGAAAAAAAAGGAAGAAATGATAAAAACAAAACATGCCGAGCAGGTGAATCAGAGTTGGAGGGCACTTAGATCATCTCCAATGCAGGCTTGAATGCTGCATAGGAGATTGTGAAACGGATCCGTGATATGATAATTGCATTGGATGAAAAAAGTGGCTAGACTAGAGTCCAAGCTGGCGGGCTCAGCCAACTCTCTCAGTTTTATTATTATTTTTGTTGTATAGCCTGATATGTCCAGTTCCAGTCAGCAATAAAAATATATTGTAATTAAAAAGTAGGGCCGGGCTAGTTACTAGTTTTTCATTTGCACGGGAGCAACTCATCCTCTTTATATATAAAACTGAAATTTTGCTTAGTTGGCACGTTAATGAGACCCAATGAAGTTGGAGATGGGCTCAGCGTTGGAGAAGGTTTTATGGCCGAGAAGCCATCCATGGGGACCCGCCGCTCACTTTTTATTTTAAGAAAAAAAGAAAAAGGAAAATGGAAAAAGAAAACAACAAGCCGCGAGGAGAAATGCAGGTATGGCCGACCAAGTCACATCCACGTGGCGGCTTCCGATTAAACTCTTCTATTTCTTATATTTATTTATTTTGAAAAGAAAAAATCTCCGAAAATTTAAGGGACTAAATAAAATATTTTTCTCGGTCGAGAAATAATATATTGAGTATATATTTAGTACTCAAATAAATACCTGAAAGGTACAAAAATTCTTAAAAATTAGGGAGGAATTCCTGAAAATGCCCAAAAATACCTGGAGGTAAATGAAAAATTGTAGAAAAATATAAAAGATTCGATAAGTCATGAAAAAGACTCGAAAGCCGTGAAAAAGACTCGATAAGTCATAGGCTTGATTAGTCGCATAAAAACCTCTAAAACTTTTGAAAAGTTCCTACGAAACTTATCGAAAGTTGGGAGGCAAATGATATGGGTCAGAAATAATATTTAATTATTATTAGATATTAAAAGCCCAAAAATACGAAAGCCCAGTTAATTAGGGCCTGAGACACTTAAATATTAATTAATTTCGTAATTAATTAATAAGGCCCACAAGTAGTCCACGATTGAGCTACTTGGACAGTTAAAGTCCAAGAATTGGGCTTCCAGCCCACTCGAGGCTGGACTCCAGTAACCAGCACTGTCAAGGCCCGTATACACGACTTCTGTTCCGTATAGGAAACTGAATAGAAGGCTCTAGAACCTCAGCGTTCTACGAGTATTCTAACTCTTCAACAATAAACATCTAGTGTCCTAGATAAACGTTGATTTTACAAGATAAGAGTTTTATCTTATCACAAGATAAGAAGCCTACTTCTACAAGGTTTCAGATACATGGAATCATACTTCTATACAGTCTCTAACACCGGTACCTCTATATAAAGGGCTCTACCCCTCCAAACTAGAACTTCGTTCAGACTTGATTCTTTACACAGTTAAAGGTACGTGGGCATCTCGAATCCCGAGAACAGTCTTAAAAGCACGACGCTTCACCTTCGTTTTTCGATCTATAACACATACCATAGTGTTTTGCTAGATATGTCGTGTCCCTCTCTTGGCCAACTTCATCCACCAAGACGACTTTAACATTTTCACTCGGCATGCACAAATTACCAAAGTCGGCTGATAATCTCTATATTCGAAATAAATACAAAAGAAAATTTTTAATTTAATATTATTTATTAGTTTTGTCTACAAAACTAATAAACAAATACTTTTAAGGGGAGAGTACGAGATGCATACCAAACAAAAACTGTTGGAAACATTGGAGTGAACTATTGGTTTTGAAAATTTAGGATATTGAACGGGTATGCTTTGAAGCACTTTTTCTGAGCTCCCTTCTTGCTCGAGCTAAATTTGTCAAAAACAAGATAAGTTGATAGAACTATGAATCATTATTGAAGACTATTAGCTTAATTGCTTTTAGAATATTACAAATAAGGCGCAATAATTACAATAGAATATTTTTACCTCACTTCTCCTTGAACAACTTAATTGCCCAGCTAGTGAACACAAGACAACTTTACTATTTAGTTTAGTTTAATCAAATAACAAAATTATGTATGAATGGACTGCAGTTTTGGGCAAAATGTTCACTATCAAATTCCTAATGGCACTTCATCGAATTATACTGTCATTATAATTTTATATTAATTTTGAAATAAGAATATATATTATTAAATAAGTTATTGAGAGGAACAAAATTGAACTTTCTACCAGTATAAGGACCATTGTATGGAACGACCGACTTACCAGCCTTGATCGTTAGCCGTTGCTACAGAAGCGAGCGAGCTCCTGGAGAAGAAAATCAATATATCACTTATGGAGAGTCTTATCAATTGTCATGAGTACCAGTTTGGCACAAAATATTAGTCATATAAATAGTTTTGTAAAGTAATATGACGTTTAGCGGTCATGAATTGATAAATAAGAAACAGAATGATACCCCCCTCTCTCTCTCTCTTATTTTTCTTGTAAATCAAGGAGAAGTGAGGTAAATATATTGTTAATCAAATAGAAGTGAGGTAAAAATATTGTATTGTAATCATTGCCCCTTATTTGTAATATTTTCAGAGCAAATAAGTTAATAGTCTATAATAATGATGCATATCAACTTTTCTTGTTTTTGACAACTTTAGCTCGAGCGGGAGGAAGACTCTTATTGATAGCCGATATCAAGACGAGGATTCTAAGAAATCTGTTATAGATGGGGCAGAAAAAGTGCTTCAAAGCATACTAGTTCAATATCCTAAATTTTCAAAACCGATGGTTCAATCCAATATTTCCAACAGTTTTTGGTTCGTATGCATCTCATACTCTCCTAGTAAAACTATTTGCTTATTGGTTTTGTAGACAAAGTCATTATTATTGAATTAAAAATTTTCTTTTGTATTTATATCGAATATAGATATTATTAGTCGACTTCTGTAATTTGTACATGCCAAGTGAAGATGCTAAAGTTGTCTTGGTTGATGAAGCTGGCCAAGAGAGAGACACAACATATCTAGCGAAACACCATGGTTTGAGTGCTCGTTGGAAAAGGTTTGCAATGGAGCATGAGCTTGTGAGAGGAGATATATTGGTATTTCATATGATCACACATTACATATTCAAGGCATTGTTTTTCTCATTTAGATACTTTGTTTGTACATGTTGAAGTTCCACCCTTAATATAATTCTATCGTGCATTTACTCATGCGTAACAGTTGACATAGGTAAGGGTGGAACAAAGTATCTAAATGAGAAAAATAATATCTTGAATATGTATGGTGCGGTCATCTGAAAGACCAATACATCTCTTTTCACGAGCTCATGCTCCGTCGCAAACCTTTTCCAACCAGCACTCAGACCATGTTGTTTTGCTAGATATGTCGTGTCCCTCTCTTGGCCAACTTCATCCACCAAGATGACTTTAACCTTTTCACTCGGCATGCACAAATTACCAAAGTCGGATGGTAATATCTATATTCGAAATAAATACAAAAGAAATTATTTAATTTAATAATGGCGACTTTGTCCACAAAACTAATAAACAAATACTTTTAAGGGGAGAGTATGATATGCATACCAACCAAAAACTGTTGGAAACATTGGAGTGAACTATCGGTTTTGAAAATTTAGGATATTGAACGGGTATGCTTTGAAGCACTTTTTCTGCCCGATCTATAACTTTCTTCGAATCCTCGTCTTGATATAAGCCATTAATAAGAGTTTGCTTCTGGCTCGAGCTAAATTTGTCAAAAACAAGATAAGTTGATAGAACTACGAATCATTATTGAAGACTATTAGCTTAATTGCTTTTAGAATATTACAAATAAGGGGCAATAGTTACAATAGAATATTTTTACCTCACTACTCCTTGAACAACTTAATTGCCCTGCTAGTGAACACAAGACAACTTTACTATTTAGTTTAGTTTAATCAAATAACAAAATTATGTATGAATGGACTGCAGTTTTCGGCAAAATGTTCACTATCAAATTCCTAATGGCACTTCATCAAATTATACTGTCATTATAATTTTACATTAATTTTGAAATAAGAATATATATTATTAAATAAGTTATTGAGAGGAACAAAATTGAACTTTCTACCAGTATAAGGACCATTGTGTGGAACGACCGACTTACCAGCCTTGATCGTTAGCCGTTGCTACAGAAGGGAGCGAGCTCCTGGAGAAGAAAATCAATATATCACCTATGGACAGTCTTATCAATTGTCATGAGTACCAATTTGGCACAAAATATTAGTCATATAAATAGTTTTGTAAAGTAATATGACGTTTAGCGGTCATGAATTGATAAATAAGAAACACAATGATATTCTCTCTCTCTCTCCCTCTCTCTCTCTCTCTCTCTTATTTTTCTAGTAAATCAAGGAGAAGTGAGGTAAAAATATTGTCAATCAAATAGAAGTGAGGTAAAAATATTGTATTGTAATCATTGCCCCTTATTTGTAATATTTTCAGAGCAATTAAGTTAATAGTCTATAATAATGATGCATAGTTGTATCAACTTATCTTGTTTTTGACAACTTTAGCTGGAGCGGGAGGAAGACTCTTATTGATAGCCTATATCAAGACGAGGATTCTAAGAAATCTGTTATAGATGGGGCAGAAAAAGTGCTTCAAAGCATACTAGTTCAATATCCTAAATTTTCAAAACCGATGGGTCAATCCAATATTTCCAACAGTTTTTGGTTGGTATGCATCTCATACTCTCCTAGTAAAACTATTTGCTTATTGGTTTTGTAGACAAAGTCATTATTATTGAATTAAAAATTTTCTTTTGTATTTATATCGAATATTGATATTATTAGTCGACTTCTGTAATTTGTACATGCCAAGTGAAGATGCTAAAGTTGTCTTCGTTGATGAAGCTGGCAAAGAGAGAGACACACATATCTAGCAAAACACCATGGTCTGAGTGCTCGTTGGAAAAGGTTTGCAATGGAGCATGAGCTTGTGAGAGGAGATATATTGGTATTTCATATGATCACACATTACATATTCAAGGGATTTTTTTCTCATTTAGATACTTTGTTTGTACATGTTGAAGTTCCACCCTTAATATAATTCGATCGTGCATTTACTCATGCGTAACGGTTGACATATGTAAGGGTGGAACAAAGTATCTAAATGAGAAAAAAAATATCTTGAATATGTATGGTGCGGTAATCTGAAAGACCAATACATCTCTTTTCACGAGCTCATGCTCCGTCGCAAACCTTTTCCAACCAGCACTCAGACCATGGTGTTTTGCTAGATATGTCGTGTCCCTCTCTTGGCCAACTTCATCCACCAAGACGACTTTAACATTTTCACTCGGCATGCACAAATTACCAAAGTCGGCTGGTAATATCTATATTCGAAATAAATACAAAAGAATTTTTTTAATTTAATAATGGCGACTCTGTCTACAAAACTAATAAACAAATACTTTTAAGGGGAGAGTATGAGATGCATACCAACCAAAAACTGTTGGAAACATTGGAGTGAACTATTGATTTTGAAAATTTAGGATATTGAACGGGTATGCTTTGAAGCACTTTTTCTGCTCGATCTATAACTCTCTTCGAATCCTCGTCTTGATATAAGCCATTAATAAGAATTCGCTTCTGGCTCAAGCTAAATTTGTCAAAAACAAGATAAGTTGATAGAACTATGAATCATTATTCAAGACTATTAGCTTAATTGCTCTTAGAATATTACAAATAAGGGGCAATAATTACAATAGAATATTTTTACCTCACTTCTCCTTGAACAACTTAATTGCCCTGCTAGTGAACACAAGACAACTTTACTATTTAGTTTAGTTTAATCAAATAACAAAATTATGTATGAATGGAGTGCAGTTTTCGGGAAAATGTTCACTGTCAAATTCCTAATGGCACTTGATCAAATTATACTGTCATTATAATTTTACATTAATTTTGAAATAAGAATATATATTATTAAATAAGTTATTTAGAGGAACAAAATTGAACTTTCTACCAGTATAAGGACCATTGTGTGGAACGACCGACTTACCAGCCTTGATCGTTAGTTGTTTCTACAGAAGCGAGCGAGCTCCTGGAGAAGAAAATCAATATATCACCTATGGACAGTCTTATCAATTGTCATGAGTAACAATTTGGCACAAAATATTAGTCATATAAATAGTTTTGTAAAGTAATATGATGTTTAGCGGTCATGAATTGATAAATAAGAAACAGAATGATATTCTCTCTCTCCCTCTCTCTCCCTGTCTCTCTCTCTTATTTTTCTAGTAAATCAAGGAGAAGTGAGGTAAAAATATTGTTAATCAAATAGAAGTGAGGTAAAAATATTGTATTGTAATCATTGCCCCTTATTTGTAATATTTTCAGAGCAATTAAGTTAATAGTCTATAATAATGATGCATAGTTGTATCAACTTATCTTGTTTTTGACAACTTTAGCTCGAGCCGGAGGAAGACTCTTATTGATAGCCTATATCAAGACGAGGATTCTAAGAAATCTGTTATAGATCGGGCAGAAAAAGTGCTTCAAAGCATACTAGTTCAATATCCTAAATTTTCAAAACCGATGGTTCAATCCAATATTTCCAACAGTTTTTGGTTGGTATGCATCTCATACTCTCCTAGTAAAACTATTTGCTTATTGGTTTTGTAGACAAAGTCATTATTATTGAATTAAAAATTTTCTTTTGTATTTATATCAAATATAGATATTATTAGTCGACTTCTGTAATTTGTACATGCCAAGTGAAGATGCTAAAGTTGTCTTGGTTGATGAAGCTGGCCAAGAGAGAGACACAACATATCTAGCGAAACACCATGGTCTGAGTGCTCGTTGGAAAAGGTTTGCAATGGAGCATGAGCTTGTGAGAGGAGATATATTGGTATTTCATATGATCACACATTACATATTCAAGGCATTGTTTTTCTCATTTAGATACTTTGTTTGTACATGTTGATGTTCCACCCTTAATATAATTCTATCGTGCATTTACTCATGCGTAACAGTTGACATAGGTAAGGGTGGAACAAAGTATCTAAATGAGAAAAATGATATCTTGAATATGTATGGTGCGGTCATCTGAAAGACCAATACATCTCTTTTCACGAGCTCATGCTCCGTCGCAAACCTTTTCCAACCAGCACTCAGACCATGTTGTTTTGCTAGATATGTCGTGTCCCTCTCTTGGCCAACTTCATCCACCAAGACGACTTTAACCTTTTCACTCGGCATGCACAAATTACCAAAGTCGGATGGTAATATCTATATTCGAAATAAATACAAAAGAAATTATTTAATTTAATAATGGCGACTTTGTCCACAAAACTAATAAACAAATACTTTTAAGGGGAGAGTATGATATGCATACCAACCAAAAACTGTTGGAAACATTGGAGTGAACTATCAGTTTTGAAAATTTAGGATATTGAACGGGTATGCTTTGAAGCACTTTTTCTGCCCGATCTATAACTTTCTTCGAATCCTCGTCTTGATATAAGCCATTAATAAGAGTTCGCTTCTGGCTCAAGCTAAATTTGTCAAAAACAAGATAAGTTGATAGAACTACGAATCATTATTGAAGACTATTAGCTTAATTGCTTTTAGAATATTACAAATAAGGGGCAATAGTTACAATAGAATATTTTTACCTCACTACTCCTTGAACAACTTAATTGCCCTGCTAGTGAACACAAGACAACTTTACTATTTAGTTTAGTTTAATCAAATAACAAAATTATGTATGAATGGACTGCAGTTTTCGGCAAAATGTTCACTATCAAATTCCTAATGGCACTTCATCAAATTATACTGTCATTATAATTTTACATTAATTTTGAAATAAGAATATATATTATTAAATAAGTTATTGAGAGGAACAAAATTGAACTTTCTACCAGTATAAGGACCATTGTGTGGAACGACCGACTTACCAGCCTTGATCGTTAGCCGTTGCTACAGAAGGGAGCGAGCTCCTGGAGAAGAAAATCAATATATCACCTATGGACAGTCTTATCAATTGTCATGAGTACCAATTTGGCACAAAATATTAGTCATATAAATAGTTTTGTAAAGTAATATGACGTTTAGCGGTCATGAATTGATAAATAAGAAACACAATGATATTCTCTCTCTCTCTCCCTCTCTCTCTCTCTCTTATTTTTCTAGTAAATCAAGGAGAAGTGAGGTAAAAATATTGTCAATCAAATAGAAGTGAGGTAAAAATATTGTATTGTAATCATTGCCCCTTATTTGTAATATTTTCAGAGCAATTAAGTTAATAGTCTATAATAATGATGCATAGTTGTATCAACTTATCTTGTTTTTGACAACTTTAGCTGGAGCGGGAGGAAGACTCTTATTGATAGCCTATATCAAGACGAGGATTCTAAGAAATCTGTTATAGATGGGGCAGAAAAAGTGCTTCAAAGCATACCAGTTCAATATCCTAAATTTTCAAAACCGATGGGTCAATCCAATATTTCCAACAGTTTTTGGTTGGTATGCATCTCATACTCTCCTAGTAAAACTATTTGCTTATTGGTTTTGTAGACAAAGTCATTATTATTGAATTAAAAATTTTCTTTTGTATTTATATCGAATATAGATATTATTAGTCGACTTCTGTAATTTGTACATGCCAGGTGAAGATGCTAAAGTTGTCTTCGTTGATGAAGCTGGCAAAGAGAGAGACACAACATATCTAGCAAAACACCATGGTCTGAGTGCTCGTTGGAAAAGGTTTGCAATGGAGCATGAGCTTGTGAGAGGAGATATATTGGTATTTCATATGATCACACATTACATATTCAAGGGATTTTTTTTCTCATTTAGATACTTTGTTTGTACATGTTGAAGTTCCACCCTTAATATAATTCTATCGTGCATTTACTCATGCGTAACAGTTGACATAGGTAAGGGTGGAACAAAGTATCTAAATGAGAAAAATGATATCTTGAATATGTATGGTGCGGTCATCTGAAAGACCAATACATCTCTTTTCACGAGCTCATGCTCCGTCGCAAACCTTTTCCAACCAGCACTCAGACCATGTTGTTTTGCTAGATATGTCGTGTCCCTCTCTTGGCCAACTTCATCCACCAAGACGACTTTAACCTTTTCACTCGGCATGCACAAATTACCAAAGTCGGATGGTAATATCTATATTCGAAATAAATACAAAAGAAATTATTTAATTTAATAATGGCGACTTTGTCCACAAAACTAATAAACAAATACTTTTAAGGGGAGAGTATGATATGCATACCAACCAAAAACTGTTGGAAACATTGGAGTGAACTATCAGTTTTGAAAATTTAGGATATTGAACGGGTATGCTTTGAAGCACTTTTTCTGCCCGATCTATAACTTTCTTCGAATCCTCGTCTTGATATAAGCCATTAATAAGAGTTCGCTTCTGGCTCAAGCTAAATTTGTCAAAAACAAGATAAGTTGATAGAACTACGAATCATTATTGAAGACTATTAGCTTAATTGCTTTTAGAATATTACAAATAAGGGGCAATAGTTTACAATAGAATATTTTACCTCACTACTCCTTGAACAACTTAATTGCCCTGCTAGTGAACACAAGACAACTTTACTATTTAGTTTAGTTTAATCAAATAACAAAATTATGTATGAATGGACTGCAGCAAAATGTTCACTATCAAATTCCTAATGGCACTTCATCAAATTATACTGTCATTATAATTTTACATTAATTTTGAAATAAGAATATATATTATTAAATAAGTTATTGAGAGGAACAAAATTGAACTTTCTACCAGTATAAGGACCATTGTGTGGAACGACCGACTTACCAGCCTTGATCGTTAGCCGTTGCTACAGAAGGGAGCGAGCTCCTGGAGAAGAAATCAATATATCACCTATGGACAGTCTTATCAATTGTCATGAGTACCAATTTGGCACAAAATATTAGTCATATAAATAGTTTTGTAAAGTATATGACGTTTAGCGGTCATGAATTGATAAATAAGAAAACAATGATATTCCTCTCTCTCTCGTCTTTCTCTCTCCTCCTCTCTCTCCTCTCTCTCTCTCTTATTTTTCTAGTAAATCAAGGAGAAGTGAGGTAAAAATATTGTAATCAATAGAAGTGAGGTAAAAATATTGTATTGTAATCATTGCCCCTTATTTGTAATATTTTCAGAGCAATTAAGTTAATAGTCTATAATAATGATGCATAGTTGTATCAACTTATCTTGTTTTTGACAACTTTAGCTGGAGCGGGAGGAAGACTCTTATTGATAGCCTATATCAAGACGAGGATTCTAAGAAATCTGTTATAGATGGGGCAGAAAAAGTGCTTCAAAGCATACCAGTTCAATATCCTAAATTTTCAAAACCGATGGTCAATCCAATATTTCCAACAGTTTTGGTTGGTATGCATCTCATACTCTCCTAGTAAAACTATTTGCTTATTGGTTTTTGTAGACAAAGTCATTATTATTGAATTAAAAATTTTCTTTGTATTTATATCGAATATAGATATTATTAGTCCGACTTCTGTAATTTGTACATGCCAGGTGAAGATGCTAAAGTTGTCTTCGTTGATGAAGCTGGCAAGAGAGAGACACAACATATCTAGCAAACACCATGGTCTGAGTGCTCGTTGGAAAAGGTTTGCAATGGAGCATGAGCTTGTGAGAGGAGATATATTGGTATTTCATATGATCACACATTACATATTCAAGGTATTGTTTTTCTCATTTAGATACTTTGTTTGTACATGTTGAAGTTCCACCCTTAATATAATTCGATCGTGCATTTACTCATGCGTAACGGTTGACATATGTAAGGGTGGAACAAAGTATCTAAATGAGAAAAAAAATATCTTGAATATGTATGGTGCGGTAATCTGAAAGACCAATACATCTCTTTTCACGAGCTCATGCTCCGTCGCAAACCTTTTCCAACCAGCACTCAGACCATGGTGTTTTGCTAGATATGTCGTGTCCCTCTCTTGGCCAACTTCATCCACCAAGACGACTTTAACATTTCACTCGGCATGCACAAATTACCAAAGTCGGCTGGTAATATCTATATTCGAAATAAATACAAAAGAATTTTTTTAATTTAATAATGGCGACTTTGTCTACAAAACTAATAAACAAATACTTTTAAGGGGAGAGTATGAGATGCATACCAACCAAAAACTGTTGGAAACATTGGAGTGAACTATTGATTTTGAAAATTTAGGATATTGAACGGGTATGCTTTGAAGCACTTTTTCTGCCCGATCTATAACTCTCTTCGAATCCTCGTCTTGATATAAGCCATTAATAAGAGTTCGCTTCTGGCTCGAGCTAATTTTGTCAAAAACAAGATAAGTTGATAGAACTATGAATCATTATTGAAGACTATTAGCTTAATTGCTTTTAGAATATTACAAATAAGGGGCAATAATTACAATAGAATATTTTTACCTCACTTCTCCTTGAACAACTTAATTGCCCTGCTAGTGAACACAAGACAACTTTACTATTTAGTTTAGTTTAATCAAATAACAAAAATATGTATGAATGGACTGCAGTTTTCGGCAAAATGTTCACTATCAAATTCCTAATGGCACTTCATCAAATTATACTGTCATTATAATTTTACATTAATTTTGAAATAAGAATATATATTATTAAATAAGTTATTGAGAGGAACAAAATTGAACTTTCTACCAGTATAAGGACCATTGTGTGGAACGACCGACTTACCAGCCTTGATCGTTAGCCGTTGCTACAGAAGCGAGCGAGCTCCTGGAGAAGAAAATCAATATATCACTTATGGAGAGTCTTATCAATTGTCATGAGTACCAATTTGGCACAAAATATTAGTCATATAAATAGTTTTGTAAAGTAATATGACGTTTAGCGGTCATGAATTGATAAATAAGAAACAGAATGATATTCTCTCTCTCTCTCTCTCTCTCTCTTTTTCTAGTAAATCAAGGAGAAGTGAGGTAAAAATATTGTTAATCAAATAGAAGTGAGGTAAAAAATTGTATTGTAATCATTGCCCCTTATTTGTAATATTTTCAGAGCAATTAAGTTAATAGTCTATAATAATGATGCATAGTTGTATCAACTTATCTTGTTTTTGACAACTTTAGCTCGAGCGGAGGAAGACTCTTATTGATAGCCTATATCAAGACGAGGATTCTAAGAAATCTGTTATAGATCGGGCAGAAAAAGTGCTTCAAAGCATACCAGTTCAATATCCTAAATTTTCAAAACCGATGGTTCAATCCAATATTTCCAACAGTTTTTGGTTGGTATGCATCTCATACTCTCCTAGTAAAACTATTTGCTTATTGGTTTTGTAGACAAAGTCATTATTATTGAATTAAAATTTGTTTTGTATTTATATCGAATATAGATATTATTAGTCGACTTCTGTAATTTGTACATGCCAAGTGAAGATGCTAAAGTTGTCTTGGTTGATGAAGCTGGCCAAGAGAGAGACACAACATATCTAGCAAAACACCATGGTCTGAGTGCTCGTTGGAAAAGGTTTGCAAGGGAGCATGAGCTTGTGAGAGGAGATATATTGGTATTTCATATGATCACACATTACATATTCAAGGTATTGTTTTTCTCATTTAGATACTTTGTTTGTACATGTTGAAGTTCCACCCTTAATATAATTCGATCGTGCATTTACTCATGCGTAACGGTTGACATATGTAAGGGTGGAACAAAGTATCTAAATGAGAAAAAAATATCTTGAATATGTATGGTGCGGTCATCTGAAAGACCAATACATCTCTTTTCACGAGCTCATGCTCCGTCGCAAACCTTTTCCAACCAGCACTCAGACCATGGTGTTTTGCTAGATATGTCGTGTCCCTCTCTTGGCCAACTTCATCCACCAAGACGACTTTAACATTTTCACTCGGCATGCACAAATTACCAAAGTCGGCTGGTAATATCTATATTCGAAATAAATACAAAAGATTTTTTAATTTAATAATGGCGACTTTGTCTACAAAACTAATAAACAAATATTTTAAGGGGAGAGTATGAGATGCATACAACCAAAAACTGTTGGAAACATTGGAGTGAACTATTGGTTTGAAAATTAGGATATTGAACGGGTATGCTTTGAAGCACTTTTTCTGCCCGATCTATAACTTTCTTCGAATCCTCGTCTTGATATAAGCCATTAATAAGAGTTCGCTTCTGGCTCGAGCTAAATTTGTCAAAAACAAGATAAGTTGATAGAACTATGAATCATTATTGAAGACTATTAGCTTAATTGCTTTTAGAATATTACAATAAGGGGCAATAATTACAATAGAATATTTTTACCTCACTTCTCCTTGAACAACTTAATTGCCCTGCTAGTGAACACAAGACAACTTTACTATTTAGTTTAGTTTAATCAAATAACAAAATTATGTATGAATGGACTGCAGTTTTCGGCAAAATGTTCACTATCAAATTCCTAATGGCACTTCATCAAATAATACTGTCATTATAATTTTACATTAATTTTGAAATAAGAATATATATTATTAAATAAGTTATTGAGAGGAACAAAATTGAACTTTCTACCAGTATAAGGACCATTGTGTGGAACGACCGACTTACCAGCCTTGATCGTTAGCCGTTGCTACAGAAGCGAGCGAGCTCCTGGAGAAGAAAATCAATATA